>NW_020954610.1:60410978-60575345 GCF_900497805.2 Vombatus ursinus
ATGCTGTTACTTAAAAGGTGTGTTATATCATGATATGATAGTAGAGACTGGGGATTTAGGAGTTTGGGTTCTATTCCTGACATTTAGTCTCTAATCTGTCACTAACTGTGTGATCTTGCTATGTCATTTAAACTTCTTGGTTCTCCATCAACATGTACACACACACACATACAGGTTAATCATACATCTCTTGAGGTAAGACCCCAGCCCCCACATTAGAGACCACTAATTTAGAGCACTGAGTGGCTAAATGACTTGCCCATGGAGACACAATCAACATGTGTCAGAGACAGGACTACTCTCTGATTTCCAGAATATATTATTTTTCTTCACTGAATCTAAGGAAAACAGATGACTTCAGAAACTATCGTACTTTTGAGCTGTGGATAAGCAATAGATAAGTTTTCATAACATACTGGTAGCATTTACCCATTATAATATTGAGATTTTTTTTAACCTGGAAAATGCATGGCATTGGTGAGTTAGACCTATTTATCTCAGCAGTTTGGTATATGTTTGAGTTACATTTTCATATTCCAGGCATACTGGCCTTTAGATACTCCTAATCCTAGGATTTGGGGAAAGAGGGCAGTGAATTGGGAGAAGGGAGGAAGAAACCTATAGACAGAAGAAAGGAGGCTAGAAAAATACACACAAAAGAGAGAAATGATACTTTTAAGATGTTTTAAATTTTTTTCTGAGGTTCTTCAAGATGAAAATGCAGTGAAATTTTTTCCTTCAATTTGCTGGAATTTCATTTATTTTCTTTTTTTGGTGTTACAAAGGAGATTACATTAAAGGATGCTGTTACTTAAAAGGTGTGTTATATCATGATATGATAGTAGAGATTGGGGATTTAGGAGTTTGGGTTCTATTCCTGACATTTAGTCTCTAATCTGTCACTAACTGTGTGATCTTGCTATGTCATTTAAACTTCTTGGTTCTCAATTTTTTTATCTTTAAAATGAAGGCATTGGACTGGCGATCTTAAGGGTTCTTTTAGACTGAACATTTTATGATTTTAAAAATAGTTTTATATAGTGCTTCCAGGTTTGCATTTGATTTTCCTTTAGTTTTGTGAGGTAGTGACTAAGGGTATTATCTCCATTTTGTAGATGAGGAAACTGAGGTTCAAAGAGTTTAAGGGATTTACCCATAATTATTTAGCTAGTAACTATCTGGGGCAGGATTCAAACCTAGACCTATGGTGATTTTCAGTATAGTATTCTTTCCATCATATCATGTACTTCCTAGGCTCATAGCTAACAGCCAATTCTATTCATAGGTATAAATTAATATTTGCTATTTTTTCACTAATTAATTTTATAAGTTAATTTTTACTAATTACAAGGCATATCCTTGTGATTAATAGTTGTGTGGCCCTGTACATGCCTCTAAATCTCCCTGGATCCCAGTTTCCTAAACATAGGGCACAGCTTGTGCAAAGGTTTGGGGGTGCGACAATGTAGTGTTATGAATGAAGAGCAGCCCTGAGCATTTCCAAAATCTTCCAAATTGATTCTAGCTTCTTTCTGTTGAAGTCTTTCTTACTGTGGGTCCTTAGGGAGACATCATGACCTGACTGCCCAGAATCAATTGTACCAGATACTTCATTTCTCTACATTTAGTACCTTGCTCATTTGTTTGGGATTTGTGCTTATGGCCTCATTGCAAATTGCTCTTAAATTCCTCTCTGCAATCTAACATTACACCCCCCTGCCCTGGTCCCCACCTAGTTATTTCAAGGGATTTGCAAATTCATAAATGAACAGATATGCCTCCTATAGAATATATAAATACCATGCCTCTCATATGTATATTTGTTTTTGTTTATAGTTGTCCAACTTTTTCTGACCCCATTTGGGATTTTCTTGGCAAAGGTACTGGAATGGTTTTGCTATTTCATTCTCCAGTTCATTTCACAGATGAGGAAACTGAGGCAAACAGGGTTGAGTGACTTGCCCAGGCCACATAGTTAACTAGTAAGAATATGAGGTTGAATTTGAATTCAGTTCTTCCTGACCTTAGGTCCTGTACTCTGTTCACTGCACCACCTACCTGCCAAATATGTTACTGTTTTTCAAATATATGTTGATGCTGTGATGATATGGGCAGTTGGGAACTTATCTTCCCGAGTTCAAATTTGGCCTCAGACATTTGCTAGCTGTGTGACCCTAGGCAAGTCACTTTAACCTGCTTGCCTCAGTTTCTTCATCTGTAAAATGAACTGTAGAAGGAAATAACAAAACTACTCCAGTATCTTTGCCAAGAAAACCCCAAATTGGGGTCATGGAGGGTTGGACACGACTGAAAAATGTCTGAACAACAAAGCCGTTGTGATGAATAAAAAGCAAATTCCTTTCAAATATTACTGAATTCATGGTAATTTCTTGTCATGTATTTCCTCAGATAATGGATATTGAAGGAGGCAGGTTGTTACAATGGAAAAAGTCCTGGTTCTTAAATTCTAAGGCCTGAGTTTCAAATCCTGTCTCTTATCCTTCCTGCCTATGTGACCTTGGGCAAGTCACTTTAACTCAGTGCCTCAGTTTCCTTATCTATAAATAGAGGTTAGCCTTTGAGGTGCCTTCTATGATCTTAATATCCTGTGGTAGTATAATTACCATCATGTGGGGATCCAAGAAACGCTTTAATTTTTTAAAAGGACTTTTATGCTTGGAAAGACTGGGAACCACTTTGCTACATCATGGCCTTTATATCTCCCCTATTGACCCAGCTGCAACTATCTCAACAGCCTGTTTCCTGTTTCCTGTGACAATCTCAGCTGGAACTTGATCTTGGCATCTGTTAACATAAAAGTGTAAATGCGATAGAAGCTGCTGTCCTCACAGACATTCTGGAGATAGATGTAGCTGCTGACACTTATCCCACCCTATTTTCAGAAATACATTAGCTATGATGTTCTCAGGGCAACTTGAGGACATTAAGTAAGTTAGGGATAACTGTTAACCCCATATACATAGGAATTCGAGGCTCCCTTTCCTCCCTTGTACTGCCAGGGAAACAGAGATCTAGCTACAAATTCATCTCAATTCAGTAAGCATTTGTTAAGTGCCTACTGTATGTCAAGCACTGTGCCGGGGTTATGAAAATGAAACTGTCCCCGCCCATAAGGAGTTTGTATTCTACTGTGGTAGAACACAACATGTATGCAGATAAGTAAATACAAGATACATACAAAATAAATATAAATTTAATTTGAGGGACAAGGGAAGACCAAATGGAAAGGTGGAAGAGGGGAAGAGTGAAGATGTCATCAGCTATTTGCCTTTGCAGTCAATGGGGAATTAATCTACTATTGTGTTTGCCACTCTGGTTCCTGGTACCCCATCTGCCTGTAGTAGACATCTGTTCTCCCTTAAATCTTTGATCTCTTTCTGCTTCCTCTTGGGGTGCCCAAACTTCACATGGCTGTAAGGTCTCATTATCTCCTCTTCTTCAAGAGAGTGGTCACATTAGGAAGACAGATTGGAAAGGGCTGTACTAGGAAGACTGATTGTGAGAAATTTTAGATGTCAAACGTCTTTGTGTTTTATCCTAGAGGCAGTAGGGAGCTGCCAAAACTTCTTGCTCGGAGGAGTAATGTGGTCTGATACATGCTTTGAACTCATAGTCCCTTCACAGTGCTAGGAAAACCTGATGCTGCTCTGACTAGGGAATCCTCAAGTTTCTGCTGAGTTGGGGCACTTGGCTGTTTAGAGTTTAAGTTTGTATAATAACTTTTGACCTCTTTCTATTGGATCATGACTGTCAATTTTAGTAATCATGTTATTTTTATTTTAATCACATTTAATAGAATAATGCAATGTCTTTTTTCCTTTCATAGGGCATTAAAATCTTGCGGACAAGGTGGTACTGCTCATGTAAAGTTAGTAGTGGAATGGGACAAAGAGACAAAAGATTAGTGAGTATTGTTTTACTTGGCAATTATGACATCATTGTTTTAGTTTTCCTTCTTTTTCAACTCTGACCCTTGAAAGATTTGCTGGGGATAGAGGAAGACATCCTTTCCCCTTGTTGTTGTTCGGTTGTTTTTCAGTTGTGTCCAACTTTCCATGACCTCATTTGGATTTTTTTTTTGGTTGGCAAAGATGCTGGAGAAGTTTGCCATTTCCTTCTCTAGCTTATTTTTACAGATGAAGAACTAAGGCAAACATGGTTAAGTGACATGCCCAGGGTCACACAGCTAGTAAGTGTCTGAGGCCTGATTTGAACTCAGGAAGATGAGTCTTCTTGACTCCAGTCCTGCCGCTATCCACTGCACCACCTAGTGGCCACCTCCTTTCCCCTCCCCTGATGTAAATACCTTGAGAGTCTTGTATTCTATTTGACTCATTCTAGGCTTCCCTTCAGTTTTCCAGCCCCTCATAACTTACCTCATCTGTTTCATTGCTAATGAAGTAAAGGCCATGAATTCAATTTCTGTATGTCAGTTAGCTTTATTGTTTTCTACCTTCCTCTTTCCTATCCCCCCCATCAGCTATTTTTTTTTTCAAATAAAACATTATATGTGGTGGCAAAAGTACAATAACTTTGATATGAATTGCTTCAATTCATTCACACTACTCAAAAAAAAAAATTCCAAATGCATTTTTTACTGACAAAAAAAGTGAGATTTGGAATCAGGGAGACCTTAGTTCAAATGTCACTTCTGATCCTACTTGTATGATCATGGACAAGTCATTGAGCTCTCTGAGCCTCAGTTTCCTCAACTGCAAAATGGACATAACAATGACTATAATACATAACCTCACAAGGTTATTGTGAGCTCAAATGAAATAATGTATATAAAGTACTTTGTAAACCTTAAAGCTCTAATATAATTATAATACTATTACTAAACACAGTACTTTTCAATTTTGTTTTTTTTTGTTGTTGTTTCCTGAGTTGCCATGGCCAGAGAATTCATTTCCCAATAGCCAGTCTACTGGTGATATCCTTTCTTTACTTATCTGGATAGGTCTTGGAAAACAGATTTTATACCTTTCAGCATAGTAGAATCTACCAGAAACCATGGTCCATTGGCATGAGAAATCATGGTCAGTCACCTTCACACCACAAGGAGACATTTATGTGGAAGGTGGGCAGGTCATTTGGCAAGAGCTAATATTTGGCAAGGTCTGAATATTTGGTCCTCTAGTATTTTCATGATGTTAGGAGAAAAGAACCTCTAGCATTTTGTGTTGAACCTCTGTGGCAAACATACAGAAGGACATGAACAGAGACTACCCAGAACTGGCAGACATGGATGGGTTACAATCTGCATTGTTGGAGGAAACATCTTGCTTTGAGGTGTGCTTGAGTACTCTTCAAAATCATATTTAGTTTGTTCCTGGTATTTTTGTATCTCAGTCTTTTGGTTGTGAACTCATTAACAGCAGCACAAACCCATGCTATTGGAAAATGCTACAGCTGGCGCGACCTTAGTTTGCCTTTGTCTTTGGTAACTCCCTTCTTTCCTTTTTCAGCTTATTTGTAAATACTGAAGATGAATATGTTCCTGATGCAGAAAGTGTCCGTCTGCAGAGGGAACATCATCACCAGCCTCAGACTTGCACTTTATCACAGTGTTTCCAATTGTACACCAAAGAGGAACAGGTGAGTGAAAGTGGAATTGGTAATGTGACAACTTAAGAAAGTAGAAAATTGGTAATTGGCAGACAAACAGGCCTAACAATTTCCACTGGTTTTTAGCATATTTAGGGTTTGTGGAATGGTTTAATGCTGACTTAGAGGATATTTGATAACAATTCCATCCAGTTAAATCTTGTTGATCTTAGACAAAACATTTCATTCTTAGCACATTGCCTGGAGCATAGTAAGTGCTCAGTGAATGTTTGTTGACTGTGGTTTGATACCATTCTGGGTCACAGTTTCCCCATATGGAAAACAGTAAAGATGGTGGTGGTAGTGAGGAGGTTGGATTAAATATCTAAAGTTCCTTCTTGTTCTAAATCCTAAGATCCTATGCTCCTTTGAAGACTTTAAGGTTATTAATATGAATATCAGTAAAACTTTGATTAATCAGATAGTTTAGAGCAGTGGTTCTTAACCTTTTTTGTTTTATAGACTTCTTTGGAATACCCTTCTCAAAATAACTTTTTCTAAAAAAATCATAATTGAAGGAAATCTTAAATTTCAGTTAGAAATTAGTAATAAAAAATGTGGTTTTTTTTTCTCCCTCATTCAAGTTTGCAGACCTCCTGAAATCACAGATTATATAAGCAAAGAAACTCTGGTTGAGAAAATGAGGTGTACATATCGACTAATTTAATTTTATGGTAAATTAAGAATAACACTGAAATCTCCTTTTTGTTTCAATTTATGGTGTTGAGAAGCTTTCTAAAACACATTAGTTCACTTATTGGCTATATTTCATCCTTGCATTTCTGTGATTCTTTTCTTTTGTCTACCAAGTTGACAAGCATATATTTAGCACCTACTCTGTGCCAGACACAGTGCTAAGAGCGAGACCATTTTTAAACTTTAAGACTTTAATAATCCCATATGTTGTGTAGAATTTGGAATTTGTTCCATATGCATTGGGGCTTGTAAATGAAACTGTGCCCTCCACTAAAATCTCATTCCTTTGCTCCATGGTGATGTGGGCAGAATCTCCAATTCTATGCTGATGGAGTAGCACCTTTGGCAGGTGAGCCTTGTCTAGGTACGGTTTGGACCAGGATCACCTTTTCAGCTCTGTGATTAGGTTTGTTTTCCTCCTTTCATTTTGAGTAGGGAAAGAAAACACTGGATTTGGAGTCAGAAGACACAGATTCATAGTCTGGCTTTGGCACTTACTGGCTGTGTGACTTTGGGCAATTCTCTAACTCTGAGCCTCAGTTTCCTTAATTGAAAATTAGGTAATAAGAGGAGGTAATAGTACTTCTACTGCCTGTGTCACACATTTCCTTTTGAGGAAAGTACATTGAAAACTCTTCGGGATATGAAATGAGATACTACATTATGTACAGATGCTTTCAGGATAATCTGACTTCACTGAATCTCACAGTAAATTCTATGTAGGCTTGTTTCCTCCTCAGCTGCTTTTTGCTATTTTATAAATCAACAATGCCCCAAGGCTTCTAATATTCTGTAATGTTTTACAAATGAGTGTGTATTCTCAACTGCTGTTGCTCTTGGTTTTGGTTTTTCTGCTTGGATGAGGGGATTGAGTGCTGGCTGAGCCAATCTTTTGGTCTTGTTATTGCAATGATTTTTGCATTGTTTTAAGGCAAATAATGACAGGTAAAAGTTCAGACACAGACTCTTTTTTTCTTATTCTTCAGATTTGAGTATTTATTTAAACAGGTCATGTTGGAATGGCTGTAATTGCATGTAGTGTCTTATTTTCATCCAATTTGATGAAACCTTTTTTTTTTTCCTCGTGGGATATTTACTTTGGCTTTTACTTCAACCAGTTGATGTTTCAGCTGCACACAGATGCTGCTTCTGAAATGACTGCTGCATCGGTAATCAGTTGTTTCCTGTTTGATAAGATATGTTCAGTGTAGTTTCTAAAAAAATTATATCCTTTGGTGCTCTCCATGTCCGCTGCCTCCTGAATTCTCAAAGTATTCATGGTGTTCAGGCATGCAGTTCTAGTCATCTTGGGCTTCTTTTCATTTCTTAATACCAAACCACATTTTCTAACTGCAGCCATTGCCTTCCCCTTTGTCCATTCAATAAAGTTAAAGCTATGTTGATCTCTTTTGGAGGATCTCATCAAGTTCACTGTAGAACTTCTCTTTTTCTTTATATTTTGTGTTGGATGTTGGTACCTAAGCTATAATTCTCCTTGTGGCGTCGTCTATTTAGGTTTATTGTTCATGATCATGGAAAGGTAAGGTGACAGAATGATCATCTTTTGGTATAATGGGAGGAGCATTGTATTTGGAGTTAAGGACATGGGTTTGAATCAAAGGCAGCATGGTATAGTGGGTAGTGTGCTAGACTTAAGAATCAGACCTGGGCTCCTATCCCTCCTCTGACATTTAGTAGCTATGTGAGCATAGATCTATGGTCTTATGCATCCCAGCTCTGCTGTTTGCTATCTGTGTGACCATGGCAACTCATTTAACTGTTCTTAACCTCAGTTTCCTCTTTTCAAATATGAGAGAGTTGGCTCAGGTTCTCCCAACAGTTTATAAAATGAAGGGCAATCTATAAAGTTCCATTCATAGAGTTGAAAGGAACCTTGGAAGTCATCTAGACCAACCCTCTCATTTTACAGTTGAAGAAACTCAGGCCTAGAGAAGGTTGAGTGACTTGCCCAAGGTAACCAAAGCCAGCATAGTTTCCACTCTATACTATTCCCCATTCAATCCCTGTGACTCCACAGATCAGAATTCCTTTCTCTGGTTAATACTCCTCCATGTATAGTGTCCCCCTATTAGAATGCCAACTCTTTGAGGTAGGGACTGTCTTATCTCTCTTTTGTATTTGTATCCCCTGTACCTAGCATATTGCCTCACACATAAGAGGTGCTTAATAAATCCTTGATGGTTGATTGATCTACTTTATTCTAGTTCTAGGGTCTGCCTTCCACTGCCATTTGAAGCTAATCATATGGTTTCCCAGCATTTATCTTTATTTTCTTTAAAGCAAGAGTTTTGTCTTTGTACATATTTTGAGGGGCTCATGAACTTGGACTGGAAAACGTATCTTTATTTTCATTAACTTTTGGTTTCCTTTGTAACTATTTTATTTTTTAAATTTAACAACCTTGTTCTGAGAAGGGATCTCATAACTAGATTGCAAAAGGGGTTCATGTCACAAAAAAGATAATGGACCCCCTTATGTCCAAAGTCTTGTTCTTTGTACTATGACATCATGTGCCTTATCTCTTTTTAACAAGCAAGATTCTGAACTGGAAAGTTTCCTGGGAAGGAAAAATTATTTCCCTTAATTAATTCCCTTATCATTGAAAGATGTAGTTTAACACAAGGATAACTGGTCAAAAAAAATTAAACCAATTCTTTTGCTATTAACTTATCTCTGTGACCTTGTATAAATCATTTCGCTTCTTTGGGACTGAGTTTCTCCATATGTGATGTGAGGGGGTTGGATTAGATCCTCTAACACCTGGCAATTTTCATTTTTAGCTTGCCCCAGATGATGCTTGGCGTTGCCCACACTGTAAGCAGCTACAGCAGGGGAGTATAACATTAAGCCTGTGGACCTTGCCTGATGTTCTTATTATACATTTGAAGAGATTTCGACAGGTAAGGGCATCCTCTGTGGGGTAGGAAGAACCCCAAGGAAAAATTGTAAGTTTTCAATACTGTTTACTGACTTTCCTCTAGTGGAATGGTGCCCCCAAATGGTCCTATTGTGAATAGCCCGGAACTCCACCATTACCTCTATTTTTGTAACATCTCCTTATTATCCAAATCAATGTTGAGCATCCTCTCTACAAGCTTACAAATTTGATCTCATGTTGCAGTTTCTTTGCTTTGCAATTCTTTAGTGTTTATTTTATTGATCATATTTCCAAAAGCTTAGCTTATGCTTTGGGGTGTGTGTGAAGTTAGTAGAGAGTAGAACCCAAGTAATTGAGATCAGAAGTAATGAGACCTAGATAATTGCAATTCAACTTCATCTAAAGTATGGCTGCTAGCTCTCATTCCTTCTGTTAGTTCTTGGAAGTAGCAGAGCAAAATTTCATGTACTGTTGCCTGATATACAACTTAACCATTCAGTAGAATGTAACCTCCTTGAGGACAGGGCTTCTTTTTGCCTTGCCTTTCTATCCCCTGTGCCTAGCACAGTGCTTGCACACAGTAGGTGCTTAATGTTTTCCACATTTAAAACATTCCAGGAAAGGTGTTTTTTAATAGCAGAAAAACTTGTGTTGCTATTATCTGGGAAATGCAGCAGCTATAATTGGTACAATTGTGACAACAGGTGGCTCATTGAATGAAGACGGGGAGGGATACATTTGGCATCGAGTTGCTTAATAAATATATTTTGAAATGAAGGTGATGTAAGAACAATAGATACCAATGATTTTTTTTTTGTAAGAGTTCTAAATGGTGATTAGGTGTCATTGAAATAGCACTATTTATGAAATAGTATATAAATGAAATAATACTACTCCAGGGGCATCATAAGCTAAGTAAGCTTTTATAGGTTGGCCTGGGGAACCCAAGCATAATTTAAAACATTTTTTTTAAAGGGTGAGATTTATTTTGGATTCCAAATAGCTGATTTATAAATAAACTCTTAGAACTCAGCCTGTTTGTTTTTTTTAAATTTTTTTTATTAATTTATTTTGATTTATCAATAATCACTTCCATATGCTTTTGAGTTTAAAATTTTTCTCCCCCTTCCTCCCCACCACCCTCCCCAAGACAGCCCATAATCTGATATAGGCTATACATTTACATTCATATTAAACATATTTTCACATTAGTGATGTTGTAAGTAGAAATTAAAACCAATAGGAGGAACCATCAGAAAGAGGAAACAAAACTCAACAGAAGAGAAAAAAATTACCAATTTGGCTTCCATAGTTCTTTCTTTGGGTGTGGATAGCATTTTCCATCACAAGGCCTCTGGAGATGTCTTAGATCCTTGTATTGCCAGGAAGGGTTAAGTTAATCAATATTAGTCATAATGCAACATGGCTGTTATTGTGTACAATGCTCTCTTGGTTCTGCTCACTTCACTCAGCATCAGACCATACAAGTCTTTCCAGGTTTTTCTAAAGTCAGCCTGTTCATCATTTCTTATAGCACAATAGTATTCCATCACATTCATATACCAGAACTTTCTCAGCCATTCCCCAATTGATGGGCATCCCCTCAATTTCCAATTCTTTGCCACCACGAAAATATAATGAATATTTTTGTACATGTAGCCCTTATCCCATTTGTATGATCTCTTTGGGATATAGCCCTAGAAGTGCTATTGCTGGGTCAAAGGGTATGCACATTTTTATAGCCCTTTGGGCATAGTTCCAAATTGCTCTCCAAAATGGTTGGATCATTTCACAACTCTACCAACAATGCATTAGTGTTCCAATTTTCCCACATCTTCTCCAACATTTACCATTTTCCTGTTTTGTCATGTTGGCCATTCTGATGGGTATGATGTGGTACCTCAGAGTTGTTTTGATTTGCATTTCTCTAATCAATAGTGATTTAGAGCATTTTTTCATATGACTATAGATGGCTTTAATTTCTTCATCTGAGAACTGTCTGTTCATATCCTTTGACCACTTATCAACTGGGGAATCAGCCTGTTTGTTAATAAGAAGTTAGGGCCTTTTTGTAGGATGAGCTCTTTATATTTCTACTACTAGAGGGGAACAGAACCTGTGTATGTTAATTTCTCTTTTCTTCGGGATGTGGTTCTGTACTTAGAAATGAGATGGGTCAGCTAGGTGGTACAGTGGAGAGAACACCTGAATTTCAATCCTGCCATAAACACTTACTAGCTGTGTTACCCTGGGTAACTCACTCATCCCCTCTAGGCTTCAGTTTCCCCATCTATAAGAGGGACATAACAATAACACCTACCTCATGAAGTTGTTGAGGGTCAAATGAAATTATATGGGTAAAGTCCTTTGTAAACCTTAAAGCCCTACATAAATGCACAGAGGCAACTGTGGTGTTGTAGATAAAGAGTGACCTCAGAGGGTGAATGGGTTCAAGTCTTGCCTCTGGTGCATGTTGGCCATATGATTCGTTGTCTTGGTACCCCAGGTAAGTCTGGATTGTATCCAAATGCATCTAAGGCCCTGTTCTACTGTGACTCCTGGGCCCACCATCTTTGTTCAGAGACAATCTGTCTTGCCATTGCTTCCCAATATCCTCAGGGTCTTGCTCTTTACCCAAATGCTTTCCCTGCAGGACCCAAGTACCACCTGACTGATCTGTCTGCCAGATACTGAAAATTCCTTTAGTGTTATCTCTCTTAATTAGAGTGTGAGCAGCTTGAGAGCAGGAACTGCCTCACTTTTCTATTTGTAGCCCCAGGATTTAGCACTATAATTGGCATGTAGTAAATACTTTTCTGTTCTATAAGGCTCAGAGCAGGTGCCAGTCAGTCTTCATTGGTAGAAGGAAGTACCTCGTTCTCAGTTTCTTGTATCAATGAAATCACAGAAATCACAGGTCTGGGCCAAAAAAAAGTATTAGTTTTAAATTTTGTTGATGTTTGTTTTTACATAATTTAAATTTCCTATTGTATTCTTCCCCTCTCCTCTCTCAGAGAGTCATCTCCTATGTCGACTTTTCTTTTTTCTTTTATTGTTTTGTACCTTCCCATTCCCCGCACTGAGCAAATTTAAACAAAAAATAAAGCGCTCAGTACAATCACATTTGGTTATGTAAAATTTCCACATTGGCTATGTAAAAAAAAAAAGTATATTTCTTATTGCATTTTAAATTCCTCATTTTTTCGACGGGAGGTGAGTGGCATGTTTTGTGTTCATTCTTCTGGGCTCATGGTTCCTTACTGCATTGATCAAAGTTCTAAAGTCAATGTTGTTGCCCTTGTAGAAAATGTTCTCTTAGTTATGCTCACTTTGCTCTGTATCAGTTCATAGATGTTTTTCCTGTTTCCTCTAAAACTATCCATATAATTTTTTTTTTTTACTTTTCGGTGAGGTGATTGGGGTTAAGTGACTTGCCCAAGGACACACAGCTAGTAAGTGTTAAGTGTCTGAGGCTGGATTTGAACTCAGGTCCTCCTGACTCCAAGGCTAGAGCTCTACTGACTGCGCCACTTAGCTGTCCCTCGTATCATTTCTTATGACACAATAATATTCCATCACATTCATATACCACAATTTGCTTAGCTATTCCTCAGTAGAAGAAATACTCCTTTAGTTTCTAATTTTTGGTTACCACCAAAAAAGTTGCTATAAATATCATTTTACACACAAATTCTTTTCCTTTTTTTCTTTGTGAGTGTAGACCTAGTTGAGGTATGGCTGGGCCAAGGGTATTTATAATTTAGTAATTTCTGGGGCATAGTTACAAATTACTTTCCAGAATGGTTTGTTTTCATATAGCTCCTCTTCCTCCTCCTCCTCCTCCTCTTTTTCCTTCTCCTCCTCTTTCTCTCCCTCCCCTTCCCTCTCTCCCTTATTCTTCTCCTCAGTCCTTCTCCCTTTCCTCCTCCTGTCTTCCTCCTCCCTTCTTCTTTTTTTCAATTTCTTCTTTCATCTCTTCATCTAGTCCAACTTTGTACCCAGTATAGTATTCTCTCCTGAAATGTCCCAGACAGATGGTCCACTAGCCTCAGGTGGAATATTTCCAGTGATGGAGAACTCACTAGTTAAATCTGCATCTGAGCGTGCCTAACGTCCAGGAGATTCACTTCACTCATATTACTCAGCCTACTAGAAAGGAGCAACTGTACAACTGAACCATTCTCACATCCTCTTGCAGTGTTCAGATCTTCCCTACCGTATCACGCTTTGGACTGAGGGCAACTCTTCACCATGAGCAGAGCTGTGTTCTTTCTCTCAAAATATTCTCTGGTAGAACACGTGTATTTCAAAGGGCTTCCCTATTAGCAAAGTGAGGTAACACTTGAGATTGGCAATAAACTAAGTTATTCGGTATAATAATTGGTCAACAAGCATTTATTAAGCTCCTTCTATATGTCAAGGAGTAAACACTGGTGTACTTGGAAGAAAAATTTGGAGAATTGACAATACCAAAGAAAGAATATTTGTAGCCTTGTTTTAGTGTGATTGTAAAGTATTCTCCCATTTATTTATTGTCCCATTTAACATCAAGGAGGTAGGTTCATTGGATAACAGCATGATTCAGTGGAAAGAGGTAGGAGTCAGATGACCTGTGTTTGAATCCTGCCTTGGCCACTCACTGACTGGTGAGAAGCTTGACAGGTCACTTAACATCTTTGGGACTCAGTTTCCTCACATTTTAAGGGTAAGGAAATTTGACTAGATGGCTCTGAGGACCCTTTCAGCTCGAAATCTAAGATTCTGTGATCAAACCACTGCCCTGACTGATTAAATAAGAAAGATAGTTGAATAGGCACCTAGCAGAATTGACCTTTTTATTTATACTTCCTTGAAGTGGTCACAACTTGTGTTCTCCTTGAAACAGGAGGGCGACAGGCGAATGAAGCTTCAGAACATGGTGAAATTTCCTCTAACTGGCCTGGATATGACGCCTCATGTGGTAAAACGGAGCCAGAGCAGCTGGAGCCTCCCATCCCATTGGTCCCCATGGAGACGCCCGTATGGGCTAGGGAGAGATCCTGAGGACTACATCTATGATCTTTATGCTGTGTGTAATCACCATGGGACCATGCAAGGGGGGCATTATACAGGTAATCATGCAAGTCTGCAATTTGAAAAGCTGAATTACTTTTCTGATGATCTCTCAGATTTTTATCTTGCTGGTAACAGAATTTCTTGGTGTTTTGTGGACCTTGCTTCCCCTGTCAGCAACCAGGTGAAACCGAACATCTGTGGTGGCAATTCTCATCACATCTGCACATATCCATGAGTAAAATGAATGAAGATCCCCCCTTCTTTCCCTGATCTGAGCAAAAGACAGCTACAGTAGCATCTCATTTATCTATTTAAAAAATTAAGATATTCAGATTAACTATTAGGCTGCCTAATTTGTACCACCAGAATAAAGCTTTAACTGTCTTTGTCCAAGGATTCAGATAGTAATGGTAGTGATAGTAATAGTAGTAGTATGAATGAATAAAATGAATGAATGAATGAATGAATGAATGATAGAGCATTTGTTAAATGCTTACTATTTTTGAATGCCAAGTATTATGCTAAATGCTTAGATACAAGTACAAAAGTGAAGACGATTCCTACCCTCAAGAAGCTCATATTCTAAAAGGGAGACAACACAAATAGGGTATAGGTATCCATAGTGAGATTTTGTTGACTTGGAAAATTATAGGGATGATAGATTGACACACTTTTTCCAGTAGTAATGGTGCTATGGATTTTATTTCTAGAACTGGAAAGTGGGAATTGGATATAGAATAGATGATGATGGGGGATAGATGTAGAAAAGAAAAGGACTATTGTGAGAAGAAGATGGCTAAGGTCTAAAGTAGTAGGAATAGTAATGGTGATGATATTAAGGCCTTCAAAATATAGATATCCTGCCAAAGAAAATTTAAAAATATGGGAATAGGATTGTCTTGGCTGCTACTACAACTGTCCAGGAGATGCTTTCTGTGAGGCTACAGAAGATGAAATTCCATCCCAGGACTTTTTTTCAGTTATAAAAAGCAAATGCTTTATCTACCTGTTTATACCAAGGGTGGGGAACCTGTGGCCTTCTAGGTCCTCAAGTGTGGCCCTTTGACTGAATCCAAACTTCAAAGAACAAATCCCCTTAATAAAAAGATTTATTCTGTATAACTTGGGCTCAGTAAAAAGGCTGCACGCAAGGATACATATGGCCTTGAGGCTGCAGGTTCCCCACCCCTACAAGTCTAGGCTATTACATGTAAATAGAAAATAATAATAGCAAGATAGCAACTTGTCCTGGGACCGTTTCTCTCTGAGCTTCATTTAAAAAGATGAGAATGAGATGATAATCATAAACTCTTATTTATAATAGTGCTTTATTATTTTCAAAATGCTTTCATATATATTATCTCATCTTACCCTTATGACTTTGTGAGGGACAGGCATTTTTATCCTCATTTTATAGATGAAGGAACCTCAGTGAAACTGCTACTTGAATGAAGTCTCATGGCCACTACGTAGAAGAGCTGAGCCTAGAACCTCAGTCTCTTAACTCTGAATCCTATATTTGTTCTTTCCCCTCATTCAGTCAATGAGTAGTCATTAAGTGCCTACTGCTATGTGCTAGCCACTGTGCTAAATGCTGGGGATACCAAGAAAGCAAAAGACAGTCCCTGGCCTCAAGGAGTTAACAGTCTAATGGGGGGACAACAAGTAAACAAATGTATACAAACAGGCTATATACAGGATAAATAAGGAATCAACGGAGTGAAGGCACTAGAAATAGGAGGGATTCAGAGACTCTAGAAGGTGGGATGTTTCCTCTTTGCCTTACCTTGTCACCCTACAAGATTATATAAAATATTTTAAAGTAAATTCTGGGCTTTTCTTTTTTGGAAAGGAGTTGGACCAGATGATATCTAAGGTCTCTTCTCAATCTTAAGAAATTCTTAAGTGTCTTTTGAGCCCAAATTTTTGAACTTTAAACTTACACATCTCATAGCCCCATTGAGACTTAGAGCTGGAAAGGACATAAGAGATCATTTTACTAATGAGGGAAATGAGGCCTGGAGATGTATCTGATATCATGCAGTTTGCTTAAGAGTGAATATGATTAGCTACAGATGGTCCTTACTTTGTTACACTTTGTATTTTAGAGATTTGTCCATTCATTGCTGTCTTGCTTCACTTCTTGGTGGCATTATCTGTTAACTCATTTTGGTGGTTTTTGCAACAGGCCCTATGGAATGTGATAGGAATTGGATAATCTGAGAAATGGCTCTGTTAGCTAGTATTTAAAAAAAATACACATTACTCATATTCCAAAAGCCACCAAATATCTAGAGCCATTACTATATGGAAGAGCATCACTTTAGGTGAGAGACTTTGAGTCTGGAACACTTAATATAATTTCAGAATTTTTCAATGAGTTGTTTTAACTGTTTTTTTTCTCTCTTTCTTTTTAAAAAAAATTTTTTTAAAAATAACTATCTGGAGGGCAGCTAGGTGGCACAGTGGATAGAGCACTGGCCCTGAAGTCAGGAGGACCTGAGTTCAAATCCGGCCTCAGACCAAACACTTGACATGTACTCGTTGTGTGACCTGGGGCAAGTCACTTAACCCCAATTGTCTTAAAAAAAAAAAAGCTATCTGGGAGGGAGGAAGGGGAAGAAATTTAGAAATACAGGTGATGGAAAATCAGAAGCTATCAAAAAGAATTAATTTTTTCAAAGTATGACTGACCCTCCTTTCACCATTCTTTGTTTGTTATGTGTGTGGGAGGAGAGGTTAGAAAAAAAAGATAGATAAGAAGAAAAATTCTGGACTCCAAAACTTTACTTCTAAAATCCTTAATGAGGTCTTTAATTATTCAAATGCTGCAAGTGACTATTTTTTAAAAAAAAGATCCCAACTTTTAATACAGCTCCCAGTTTAATAAAACGATTGTTTTTTTGAGTGCCATGGAAAATTTTTCAAGAAAAAAGAACATATTAATTAAAATCCTTAAAGAAATTTTTTTTAACAAACACATTATGTAGCAATGCAAACCATTCCCCACCCCAAAGCCCTCCTAAGTTCTATGAATGCAAGCAGAATTATTAACTGTTTCATTATTTATCATCATTAACTCAAATTTAAGATGTATAAAATTCAATTCAGTTTGGCCAAAAAAAAAAAAAAATCAAGCTCTTGCAATGTGCCAGAAACCAGAGACAGAAAAATGAAACATGACTCTCTAGGTGTTTAGAATCTATTTGAGGGAGAATGGGACATGTACACAAGTAAGAGTGACACAGAATAGAATATGATAAGGACAAAGGAAAGATACATGCAAAGTGCTGTAGGAAACGTGAGGAAGCAAGAGCTGTATTTTTTAATGTGCTGTATGTACACTTTATAGGACTTCAAGGCCTTTTGTGTAATCAGTGTGTTCAGTAAATTTATAACCATTTTATAGGACTTGGAGCATAATTTTACTATCTTAAATGATGATAGAGGTTTATAGCTGTTGGATCTTTGCTTTTATGACATAGTTGGTCATATCTATAATTTACTCGATGTTGACTCACAGAATCTTAGGGTTGGAAGAGACCTCAGCACTCAAATAGTACAATCTCCCACCAACTGCAGAAATTCTTTGTGTAATATCTATGACAGATGGTTATCCAGCCTTTCCTTTGGTCAGGAATGCAACCCCCAATTAGAATACTGCCTCTGTGGGAAAATACAAGCTGTTTTATAGTGCAGGGTCAAGAAATGCATGTGCAGCAAAAAACAGTCTATGCCAGGTTTTTACCAGCTATTGTGGCTGCTTGCATAGAACAGACTTGGAAAAAACCAACTTAACCCCTTCTCTCTACCTACCATAAAATTTAGTCATTTATCCATAGTTTCCCTGATTGGGCATTACCACTGCCTATCTTTGAGATCTGAACATCTAAAAATTTTACTTTTGTCAATAAATTGCATTAAAAAATAGATCTTCTCAGTGGTAGAGAGCCTGAGGGGATGGAAACTATTCCACTAAGCATTTACCCTTTGCAATCTTAGAAAGAATTTATTTTTTTCTTCCTACAAGGGGGAGTTGGTAAATAATAAATGAAAATAATTTTTCATAGATGTCATTTACCTATAACGTATGCATTGCTGTGTCTCATTGCAGTTGTCTGAATTTGGTAGCCAACTGGCATTAATTAAGCACTTACTGTGTGCCAGGCACTGGGCTAAGCATTGGCTATACAAAGAAAGACAAAAATACATTTCCTGCCCTCCAGGAGCTTACATTCAAATGAGAGCAGATAACCTGCAAATAATTGCATACATATAAAATGTATGTGTAAGTGCAAAGTAATTTTAGAGAGAAACAAGTAGCAATGGATAGGGAAGAAGAACAGGAAAGTCCTTTTGCTGAAGATGGAATCTAATCTCTTTTGAAGAAAGTCAGGCAAACTAGGAGTCAGAGGTAAGGTGGGAGAGCATTCTAGGCATGGAGGACATCCGATACAAATTCATAGTTGGGATATGGAATGTCAAGTGTGAGGGAAGAGTAGGTAGGCAGTGTAGCTGAATCATAGAATGCATGGAGAGGAGTGAACTGTAAGAAGACCAGAAAGGTATGAGGGACCCAGGTTCTGAAGGGCTTTCATGCCAGAGGATTTTATATTGATCTTGGAGATAATAGGGGGCCACTAGAGTTTATTGAGTAGGGGGATGACATGGTCAGACATGTGCTTTAAGAGGATCTCTTTGGCAGCAGCTGAGTTGAAGAGGTCGGATTAGTGTGGGAAGAAACTGAAGTCAGAGAAGCCAGTCATTAGACTCATGCAGTAGTCCAGGCTAGAGGTGAAGATGGCCAGTAGAAAGGTAATGATTATGTAGAGTAGAGAGAAGAGGTTGTATATGAGAAATGTCGTTTTTATCTACATAATAGGATTTGACAACAGGTTGGATATGTGAGTGAGTGTGCAGGTGGAGAATGACATTGAGGTTGCAAGCTTCAGTGTCTGGGTGGAAGACATGTGGTGCTCCCACCCCACCCCCCCAAAAAAAGGATCTGCAGTTTTCATTAAGGTAGTTACTCCCTCTACTGACGGAGGTCACGTTAATAATAATGATGTCAGTGATTACAGCCGGCATTTGTATAGTGCTTTAAGATTGGAAAGCATTTTTTTTTATATATATCATCTCATTTGTTCCTCCCTACATCTTTGCAAGTTAGTTGCTATTATTTTCCCATTTTGCAGGTGAGGAAATGGAGGTTTAGAAGGGCTAAGCAACTTAGTCAGAGTCACACAGCTAGTAAGTTCCTGAGGCAGGGTTTAAACACAAGTGTTTTCATAAATAATTGTTGTTGCAACAACCTCATTAGTCAACTTTATAATGTATGTACTATTAAAGAGCCTTTCCTTTACTAACATCTTCCTCTGATGTCTTTTTGTGGTGTCTGTGACTCTTGAAAGTGGTACCAATGACTCTGACAGGTCCAGCCAAGTTGGAAAGGCTCTACATTTGGACCTTTTGATGGACTATTGGCCAAGGAACAGCCTAGATAAGTGTGGAGGAGGTTATTATGAAAGGTTGTTCATTGATGAATATTCTAGCAAAAACAACTCATATAACCATTTACTAAGTTTTGGAAAGGCTATAATAAGTTGAGAGAGTCAGGGTAGTATAGCAGATTGAGGTGCTATACCTGGAGTCAGGAAGACCAGTTTTTGAATACTGCTTCAGGCACTTACTGGTGGTGTGATCCTAAGCAAGTTACTTAATCTTTCTGAGTCCCAGTCTCCTCATCTTTAAATAGGGATAATAATAGCACCTATCACACAGAGTTGTGAGGATCAAATGAAATCATACATGTAAAACACTTTGTAAATAGGAAAATACCATATAAATGTTATCTATTTTTATCATCATCATCATTATCATCATCATTACTGTGATCTGCCTTGGATGGAGTAGTCACATCAATGAAAATTATAGGTTGTTTGAAGTATAAGCATCGTGGCAAGAGACATAGCACTGCATACATTGTAAGTGCATACTGTCCATGAAAGATGGCACCACAATGACTCTCCCTTACAGGGCAGGGAAAGCTAGGCACTGGGGACTGTACCTGGTACAGGGAACTCTCAGGTGAGGAAACTCCTACCAGTCCTTTTTTGCAGTTACAGTTTTAGTGAGGTGCTTAGGGCTGTGGTTCTCAACATGTGATCCTGGGACCCTTGAGGATCCTTGAGACTCTGCAAGGTCAAAATTATTTTCATAATAATGCTAAGATGTTTTAATTTTTAATGTGGTGAATATTGATAGAAATAACTCACATAAACAAAAGCTCTTTAGGCAGGGGTAGTCCTGAGACCAAAAAGTTTAAGAACCTCTCACCTAGGAAGGTTAAGTGATTTGCTTCAGGTTATGCAGCCAGTATGTATTAAATGTGGGACTTCAAACCAAGTCCTTTCTGTCTCTGAAGCCATTTCTTTATGCCCTACATCATTCTGCCTCTCAGGAGTTCTTATGAGGAAAAATGCTGACTCCCTTGTGGGAAGAAAATAATTATAATTGTTTTGCAAATGCATCATTTATACATCCATTTCCCCCTAAGATCAATTGCTATTTACAAACCTGTGATAACAAATTGTAGATTTTGCAGAGAACAAGATTATAATATGGCTTCTTAGAGGATGACAGGACTCTTTTGTGAACACAGTTTTTATTTGTTTATTTCAGCTGCAACTTGCATATTCTTCATTTCTATCTCAGGCTATTGGTTAGACCTGGAAAGGAGGATTCATCATCTTTCAGTATTAGTAATATTGTTCTCTACCAGCCTGATGAGCATGTATGGGTCATCTCTCAGTGCCTTCACTGTAAGCAAATGCTCGAGCATTGCATCATGTTTAAATAGACTGGGTGTATTATGTTTTAACACTGACCAAATATTTGAAAGATAAATGGAACTCATTTTTTTGTGTGGCTGCCCTCCCGTTTCTACACATGTGCAGCAAGAAACTATTGCTTGAGTGTGATGCATAACCTGGGTTATCTTCTGTCTTTTTCTAAGAAAGTTGCATTAATTGATTGGATTAACTACCTGCTCTCCTCTTGAAAATGCCATAAATTGACCCTATAACCCAAAACAATGGTGCTTTGTAGTTCATCCCAGGGCTGGATTTTGGTGAGGCATTAATGGCAATGAAATGGTGCTGAAATTGAGCTAACTAATGGTGGAAATTTCTTGTTGACAGCATACTGTAAGAACTCAGTGGATGGTCTCTGGTACTGCTTTGATGACAGTGATGTACAACAGTTGTCTGAGGATGAAGTCTGTAAGCAGACAGCATATATACTTTTCTACCAGAGGCGAACAGCTATACCATCATGGTCAGCCAACAGTTCTGTGGCAGGTGAGGCCAGCTCAGGTTTCTGGGAAATGTAATCTTTGTGTAAATTTTCTAGCATAGAAGATTGACTTTTGGTGTAATGCCTCCTCAAGAAGGTTTTTTCTTTATGTAACTTATGATTCTGTTGTGTTAGTTCACCAATGATATTGTGATAGTCTCAAAATCGCCACTAATCAAGAGATGAGAAAAAGACAAACAGAATCCCCAAGAAGATGATCAGATACTGGAAATGGGAGAAGCTGCCTTTATATTAGAAATATGTGGATGGGGCTACCACAGAAGTTTGTAAACTCATAAATAGTTTGAATAAAATTAAAAATGGACTCATACAGTAAATCAAATCTTGGGATGTCTTGGCATTGAAGGGACTCCCCTTGAAAGTTGAGAGGAGTTGAAAAAGAAAGAAAAGCAATATTATTTCTTATAATTGGGAAATGGTATGAGGAAATTCATTATCCCAAGAAGAATAATATTGGTTGAAAATTAAGACCATAGGAATGTTAAATAAGTTTATGGGTAATGGAGCCATGAGTTGGGAAAGGAGATTGGAACGTTTTGGAGGGACATCACTAACCTTTTTGAATAATAGTAGTGAAGATATCCAAGCTTGGTGCTTGGCAGAGATGGAATACTCATCTGGATACACCATAGGATTAACCTTATTTGGCATTTCTTATGCTCTTATGACTTTAGAACCAAATCATGATTACTCAGGAAGCTGCTTGGTAGGTAGTAGTAGTTCCTGCCCCAGGAAGAGGAATATAAAATCAGACTCTAAAATTTTACCCAAAAGGGGGGTCACTACTCACTAAGCAATCATTCACGTTAATTATGAGATGAGAAAGTGGGATTCCCCCCCCCCGCCCCAGGATGAATGGAGTATGACTCTTACCCCCATGGAATGCTTTTCCTGGGAGTCAAAGCCTTAGTGTTGCCCTATTCTCTAAAGGATCTTTGCCCATTTAAACAGCGTGTAGCTTGTAGCATGTGCAAACTGGCACCCTCCCGGGTTCCATTTCTGGCAGATATACTGCTTGATTGAGACTAGTTTTGAAAGGCAACTTGGGCCCACATGTATAAAAATATTTATAGCAGCTCTTTTTGTGGTGGCCAAGAATTGGAAATTGAGGGGATGCTCCTTAGTTGGGGAATAGTTGAACAGGCTGTGGTATATGAATGTAATGGAATACTATTGTTGCATAAGAAATGATGAGCACGTGAATTTCAGAAAAACCTGGAAAGATTTACATGAAACAATGCTGAGTGAAGTGAGCAGAACTAAGAGAACGTTGTACACAGTAACAACAACATTATGTGATGATCAACTATGATAGACTTAGCTCTTCTCAGCAATACAATGATCCAAGAAAATTCCAAAGGACTCATGTTGGAAAATGCTATCCATATCCAGAGAAAGAACTATGGAGTCTGAATGCAGAGCGAAGCATATTATTTTCACCTTTTTATTCTTTCTCATAGTTTTTTCCTTCTGTTATGATTCTTCTTTCACAACACAACTAATGTAGAAATATGTTTAGCATGATTGTACATGTATAAACTATATCAGATTGCTCGCTGTCTTAGGGAGGGAGAAAAATTTGGAACTTAAAATCTTACAAAAATGAATGTTGAAACTATCTTTACATATAATTGGAAAAAAATAAAATATTGCTAAGTGCAAAAAAAAAAAAAAAAGGCAAAATGGTAAACCCAGGGAAGCAGTGTGATATAATAGAACAAATGATGACTTTGGAGTTTGAATGCTAGCTTTTCTCCTAACTACTTATATGATTTTGGATAAGTATTTCACCTTTCTGGGCCTTGGTTTACCCATCTGTGAAATGGAGTTGGACTACAGAACCTCTACAGCAACTTCCAAATTACATCTGTGATCCGATGAATTTCAGTCATCCTGGGTTAGTTTCATAGGTTATCAGTGAATATAAAAATAGCTTATTAAAGTTGGGAGGGATGTCAGAGGTCGTTTGGTATAGATTATACCTGAAGCATGAATCTTCTCTTATCCTCCCCCAAAAGTAGTCATCTATCCTTCACTTGAATACCTCTAGTAACTGGGAACTTGTTATCTCTCTAGGCAGCTCATTTAATATTTGGGTTGCCCTATACTGAGTGTATATACTTATTACAGGGTCTATGGGGCATTCTGGGAAGATTAACAAATTTGTTGTGAGGGCTTACCAAGCCCTTTTCAGGGCTGCTAATCCACCTTTGGTGTCCACCTGTGACCCAACTCTCACCTGTGGCTTCAAGAAGCTGTAACATATGCAATGACTCCATCCCAGTAAAACTGTCTGGCCAGATGGGCTAAACCAGGTGGAGGGTAACCAATAGGCTTCAAACCCATCAGTGACTTAGGGGAATGTCTGTCCCAAGCATGTAAGACTTCCCTAAGTGGAATGGGTGGATGAGAATAATTTGTTCCAATGGCCATGAAGATGTCTGAAGCAGGCACTGTGGAGTGCTAAGAGCTTGGTCAGACATTGAAGATGCCAAGGCCATCCATGGCATCCTGGGCTGTTGCCAGTTGTCTTGACTTTTGTCTTGCCACTGGCCTTCAATGACTCTGGAAGAGAGAGTGAGGCTGATGACTTTGCACAGCTCTGCCTCACTTAAATCCGACTCACGGGTGAGTCAAGACATCACCCATCATCCACTATTTTACCCAAACATTGTGATGTCACTAGTCCTTTTCAAAAATGAAGGATGAACAACAATTCTTAAATTAAGTCTATCATACTTAATTTGCATCCTTATGGTTTCCATGTATTGATGCTTGTTATGCTCTCCTGTGTCAAGGAGAATAAGTCATGGTATCATAGACTTAGAAATGAAAGAGACCCTTGAGGCCATTTTGTCCAACCCCCTTCATTTTACAGTAGAAACTAAAGCCTAGAAAGATTAATGGGTAGAGAGCAGCAGAGCCAGGCTTTGATGCTGGGGCTTTTCCTCCAAATTCAGTGCTCTGTCTCCTATACCTCACTGCCTACCATTTAATTCTCTTCCACGTGACAGCTTTTCAGATACTTGAGGATAGCTGTCTTGTTGTTCCCCCTTATTCTTTCTCATTCCTTCAAACTGATCCTGCTCCAATAGTTTTGAATCACCTCACTTTCACTATCCAGGTCTTTCTTACCTCCCTTTCTCTGTGTATATGGTTATTATAGTATATGAATAAATGATTAAGTCTTCACATTCCTGTGAGTTAAAAAAAAAAAAAGAACTAGTGTTGACAGCCTTGAAAATGAAAATCACTTATTTCATAACAGCCAGAAATATTACCCTGGGACTATGTTCTATTCAACTGACATCTTCTCTTAAATTTGAATTTTGCTTTATGAAGCATTAAGGATTGTACTTGCATTATTTATAGCTAAAATGATATAATATGTACGGGAATTGGTTCCCTCCTTAATTAGTCATAGTGTGCTGTCACCCAAAAGGCATCATTCTGGTTTCTTGTGGTTAAAGTTGAACTCCAGTGGTGGGGACATCAATAATTCACTTGTGATCAATCAGCAGGACTTACAGGGGTCCCTTTAACATGTAATTGGCCATGTGAGTCTACTCTGATCTTAATTCTCTGCCTTCTCTGCAGGTTCCACAAGTTCTTCACTGTGTGAACACTGGGTAAGCCGGCTTCCAGGGAGTAAGCAAGCCAGCGTCACTTCTGCGGCTTCTTCCAGGCGCACATCTCTGGCTTCCCTCTCAGAGTCGGTGGAGTTGACTGGGGAGAGAAGTGAAGATGATGGTATGTATGGGAAGAGATGGGAGAAGTAGGAAATGGCTTTTAGATAGGATATCAAGCAGGGGCTCTTGCAGGGCAGCTAGATGGCACAGTGAATAAAGCACCGGGCCTGGAGGCAGCAAGACTCCTCTTCCTGAGGTCAAATCGGATCTCAGACACTTACTTGCTGTGTGACCTTTCTGTCTGCCTTAGTTTCCCTATATGTAAATTGAGCTGGAGAAGGAAATGGCAAATCACTCTAGTATCTTTTCCAAGAAAACCCCAAATGGGCTCATGAGGAGTCAGACACAACTGAACCACAGCAACAACAACAAAGGGGCTCTTTACCTGGCCCCATGGGACCCCCAAGGAGTCTGTGCACAAATTTCAAGGGGTCCTTGAACTTGAATAGGGAAAAAAGGTACATATCTCTCAGTATAATTGGTCCCCTTTGTAATCCCATGTATTTTATTTTGTGCATTTAAAAATAGTATTCCAAGAAGAGGTCTATAGACTTCACAACACTGACAGAGTGGTCCATGACACAGAAAATGGTTAAGAACCTCTAGTGTATAGTTTCTCAGGTCTGTGGGGACTGTGCCTCGAAGGGAGGTTGCTACAGAACAAGTATTCACAGACACTGGAGTTGCGGGGGAGTTTGCTGATTGGTGGTGTTAAAGCCACAGGTTCTATCAACAGGACAAGGTGTCCTTCTCTACCCCATACTCTGTTCTTCCCTGCTTTTGTAATAGAGTGTGTTTGTGGTCAAAGGAACTGGACTCGTTGTTATTTAGTATTGTTAATAGTGCTTACAAGACAAATGGTAGAATTGGTGGAATATTTACAACAATAATAATAACAACACAGGCAGCTTGGTATAATGGATGGGGCACTGGATTGGAAGTCAGGAAGACCTGTGTTCAAATTCTACCTCAGACACTTATTAGCTGAGTGACCCTGGGCATGTTATTTCAGCTTTGTGTGCCTCCGTTTCCTCATCTTTAAAAATAAAAGGGTTGGACAGAATGGCCTGTAAGGTTTATTCTGGTTCTAAATCTATGATCCTATAAACTCAAATTTATATAGAACTTTGAGGGTTGCAAAATGTTTTTTGCAGATTATTTCATTTAATCTACATAACAACCCTGTGATGTATATGATATTTTTATCCCCATTTTACAGATAAGAAAACTGAGGCTGAGAGAGGTTAAACAACCTCCCTAGGATTACATCGCTTAATTAAGTATCTGAATTTAGATTTAAATCCTGATCTTCCTGAGTTTAAGCACTCTATCCAGTATGCCACACTGCTTGCATATCATGGAAAGGATAGTTTGGGTGAATACTGAAGGAGAGTTGTAATATTTAAAAAGTTGGAAAACCAATCATGGAAAAATGAACTCCAGTAAGTCTGGTTTGATTTTGTTTTCCACTTATTGGTTGAGAAGTCATTAAGTTCATTTTGGGGGGTGGCAGGCCAGAATATTGATCTAATAGTAGCATTAGCTTGGTCGAAAGAATCATTGTTAACAGAAGGGTTGTGAGAACTGGGAATATCTGGAGGTTGTTAGCTTAGGTTCTGTCACAAGGAAGGCATCTCATATTGGTCTTTTATACCTTACCCTGTGGACCGTATGTGAAATGACAGTCAGTCAAGGAGCATTTATTGAACACCTACTATGTGCTATGCACTTGGGATGCAGAGAAAGGCAAAAACATGATCCCTGGACTCAAGATGCTTATAGTCTAATAGGAGAGACTGCATGCAAATAACTTTGTTCATATGAGATATATGCAGTGTAGATGAGAATAAGATCAGAAGGAAGGCCCCAACAGTGGGAGAGATAGCGATCCTCTTCTGGAGGGAGATGATCCTTGGAAAGAGAAAAAAGAGGTACTGTTTTGTAATAGCAAGAGCACGACTCTGGGAATCAGTACACTTGGACTTTAGTCCTGGTCTTTCTTTAACTGTGTGATCTTCAGCATGTCACTCTTGCTGGGCCTTGGTTTCCTCAATGAGAGGTTGGCCTAGGTAATCTCTCCAGGACCCTTCCAGCTCTGACATTCTATGTGGCAAAAAATGACTAGTGGTTCCTCATCTTTTTAGGCAGATGCTGAATAGGGAACCCTGAATCCCAAGGTGTCATTATTTTTATGATAAAATGAATGCATTTTTGTTTCCATTCCACTTGTTTAAAAAAATGGACTTGGTGATTCAGTCAGCCAGTAAGCATACATTAAATGCCTTCTGTGTGCCAGGCACTGGGTAAGTATTGAAGATGTAAACAAAGGCAAAAGATGGCCCCTGCATTCAAGGAGCCTGCAGTCTAATAGGAGAGACAACATGCAAACAACTGCATACAAATAAGCTAGATAGAGAATAAATTGAAGATGGACAGTAGAGAGAAGGCAGTAGCATTAAGGGGAATCAGGAAAAGCTAGGGATGGGATTTTTACTGGGGCTTGAAGAAAGCTCGGTGAGCCAGGAGGGTGAGGGAGGAGGGGGAGAGCATTTCAGGCACAGGGGGAGAGGTGGTGTTGGGGGAGACAGTTAGTGAAAATGACCTGGAGTTGGGAAGTGGGGTGTCTTGTGTGAGTAAGAGTTAAGGGGCCAAGATCATTGGATTGCAGAGTTGTGAAGAGGGGCTTTGGGGGAAAACTGGAAAGGTGAGGGGAGAGATCATGAAGGGCTTTGGATGCCTGGAAGCATAGGAAGCCACAGGATTTTACTGAGTGGAGGCAGGGAGTGACATGGTCAGGCCTGTGCTTTAGGACTTTTGCAGCGGGAGTAGAGGATGCGCTAGATTGAGAAGAGACTTGAGTCAGGGAAACCAACCAGCAGAAAACAGATCGGTATCTGTTTAAACATCATCACATGTGCTAGGTAATATGGAAAGAAAACAATACAAATATGGTCTCTGCCCATTAGGGGTTTACACGTGAAAGACACTATACATTCCATAGCGAATTCACCAATATTGGTGGTGGGTGGGTGAAGGATCTTTTAAGTGTTCATTCGCTAGCACCAGGATGCATTTGCAATCAGGGATATTTAATTCTTCCTATGTTCCGATGCCTTTCATACCCAATGAATGGATCATAACTGAAGGTACACGCATAGTCTAGCATAAAAGCGCCAGGAGAAGAGGAGAAGTCCTGTGTTAGAGTTGTAGCTCTGCTATTAGAGGCAAGTCACTTCTCCCCTGTTTCTTCTTCTGTAAAATAAAAGGATGTGGATTTGGTGATTTCTAAGGTCTCTTCTCACTCTAGTATTTTTTGGGAGTTGATAGGGCTAGAAATAATGTATTATGTTTGAGGCAACTCCAGAAAAATGGGAGTTTTAATTATGATATAAATAAGGCAAGTATAAAATGAGTAATACTGAAAGAGAATTAGGGAAACCACATTATGCTTAAAGACACCATGGGCAATGAAACAATAACGGTGCTGAATAGGTATATACCAAATGGCATGCCTCTAGATTCTTTTTTTTTTTAAAAAAAAAAATTAATTTTCATTCCTATATTTTGTTTTTATGTCATTTTCATATCCAAATATGTCCTTATCCTTTCACCTATGCATTGTAACAAGCCACTCATTATAACAAAACATAAAAAAGGAAGAAGAAAAGGGAAAACCAGTTCAGTAACGCTGTTTTCTAGGGCTGAATATTTACTCTATGCTTCGCCCTAACTTTGTTTTCTTTACTTTTCTCAGGTGGGTTCTCAACTCGACCCTTTGTAAGAAGTGTCCAGCGCCAAAGCTTGTCATCCAGGTCCTCTGTTACCAGCCCATTGGCCGTCAATGAAAATTGCATTCGACCCTCTTGGTCCCTGTCTGCTAAGCTGCAGATGCGTTCTAACTCTCCATCGCGTTTTTGTGGTGACTCTCCTGTGCATACTTCTGCCTCTACCTTGGAGAAGATAGGGGAGGCAGTAGATGATAAAGTCTCCATCTCTTGCTTTGGTAGCTTAAGGAACCTTTCTAGTAGCTACATGGAGCCAAATGAGAGCCTCAACAGGCGTGAGCACAGGGCCATGGGTAGAGCTCCTTTGGCTGTCATGGAAAGTGTATTCCGAGATGAATCAGCTAGCAGGAAAGTGACCTCGAGTCTTTCTGATACGCAAAGCAAAAGCTCAGCGCAAGTGGATCGAGCGCATCCTGTTTCGGATCCATTTGACAACAATAATCAGATTGCCTATGTGGATCAGAGTGATTCTGTTGACAGCTCCCCAGTTAAAGAGGCAAAGACCCCAAGTGGCTCTGGCTTACTTGTGGAAAAGTCAGACAGCACAACTAAGAAATCCCCTACTTCCAAAGGGGTTTCTGAGCCAGATAAAAGCCTGAGGAAAGGGAGGACAGTCTTGGCTCGCCAGGAATCATCTCTTTCAAACACATCACCCACTTCTCCTGTTCCCTTAAAAAGTTCTGTAAAGACTTCTCGTTCCAGAAGCAAAGCAGAATCTTCCCAGGTTAGTGGGCGACACTTATCCCCTGTTCCTGGTCAGCCCAAAAAGGAGTCATCTACAAAATCCCAGGACACTGTAGCTATTCAGCAGAAGCAAAAGTTAGCTTCTTCCCCGGCTTCTATTTCTTCCTCTACAGCTGCCAAAAAACCCCCTCTGGGCTCTGCCACCAGGGGTCCCTCCTCTGCTGGGAAGAGTAGGACTTCAGACCGAAGCCTGAGCCGGGAAGGCTCCAAAGTAAGCCTTGGCTCTGATAAAGCCAGTGTCACATCCACCTCCAAACCAAACTCCCCTCGGGTGGGTCAGCCTAAAGGAGGGGAGAGCAGAATGGATGGAAAGCATGTTAGGAGTTCCTCCATGGCCAGCCTTCGGTCTCCCAACCCAGGCATGAAGTCAGGTTTGAAGAGGGACAGCAAGTCAGAAGACAAGGGACTGTCCTTCTTCAAATCAGCTCTGAGGCAGAAGGAGACACGGAGGTCAACCGATCTTGGGAAAACCACATTGCTCACCAAAAAATCAGGCACAGGCTCTACCAAGTCGATCAGTAAGAATATGGTGGATGAGAAGTCAGAAAAAGGCAGCCAGACACCTTCCTCCCAGCAGCCAAATGCAAATACTGTTTCAAAAGAGCAGCCTGCTTCCAAGGATTCTACTTCTGTAAAACATTCCCTGCTTTCTACCCGCAGATCCAAGTCTTCCCAGCTAGATCCTGGAAATCCCTTGTCTCCTAGTAGCAAGCAGTCTGCTGAGAAATCTTTAAAAAAGTTACCTTCTAGCATGCACACCTCTGCACGGCCTTCTCAAAAACCTCAGTGAGATTTCTGCAAACCAGGTGTTTTATCTGTAAAGACACTTATTTATTTAGAATCAAGAATTCTATTTTCATTCCCTTTTCCCAATATTTCCCCTCCCCTGTGCCCCTGCTTTTGTTTTGTAATTTTTGGTTCATGTGCCTAATGCGTGAGTGTGAGGAGACCTAAATTGCAGTGTGTTGAAGTGTCTCCTTATTCTGCCATCAAACCAAATAATAGCCATAGGCAAAGAAAGCAGTGATACCAAGTTAACTGGAATAATTGTTAAAAAAAAAAAAAAACCAACAACAAACAAACCCATAATTCTGGACTGCCTCTTAGCACTTGTGCATATTTCTTTCTAGTGAAATGCCACAACTTTTCGTCAGACACTAGGGTTTTGAAACCTGTGAACCAATTATGCTGTAAGTAGTATATGCTCTGTAGAACTGTGAAATAATATTATTTTGGGTTGTTGCCTGAGCAGAAATTATCCTCATTGATTTGTGGATTGTCCTCTAGTGTGGTAAGGTGTAGAAGCTAATAGTGAAACTGAGAGACCATTGCTGCTTCTGCTCTGGCCCCTTGTCTTCAATCTTTTTTAAAGGGCAATATTTTAACACTAATGTTGTTTCTCAGGTATATACTCAGCTAGTATAAGAGGGATGAGCATTAGTGAATGAAGTGAATATAAAGGTAACCTTTCATGTGTGAATGTATGTAATTTTCTCTTAGTGTCATGGATGTACGCTTTTTGAGATGTAAAGAATCTTTTGTTACTGTCATATTGAAGATGTGTGTATACGTTAGCTGGCTATCCCTTGACTCTTGGACATTGTGCTAAGAGGTGGTGAATTGGATAGCAAGAAGCTCGTCAGTATCCATTCTTTCCTCCCTCGATTGGGGTTCTGAAATACAGCCACTCATCAGCATCTTCTAAGTTGTACCCTGATAATATGGGTTATTTTTTTTTTTTAAACTGGAATCATGTACCTGGTGGTGCGAATGATGCCTGGGTGATGTGTAGATGTACCACTCTCCCTCTTTGGCTGCCACTCCTTGTCTGTAAACAGAAGAATCGAATCTTGCCTTTTGGAGGGGTGCTTCTGAAGTTTCTGTATCTCTCAGCACAATGCCAAAAGTTAGCAATGCAGTATCAACGCTCAGTGTAACAAAATATTAAATACCTTTTTTAAATGTTTCTTTTTAAGGCTTGATTATAACTGTGTTTTCCAGCAAACAGTTCCTCTCCCTTGCTGATATGGTTTTATCTCCCTTGATCCCCTCCCCTAATCTGTAGTCAAAACTAAAGCTCATTCCACAAGGCAACAAATTACCTTTCTTGTTTCAAAAATGGAAACATCTCCCACCTTGCTCAATTTACAATGCTCACACAGATGCTGCATTTATTTTTTAAGTTGTATAGACATATCCTGTCTTCGTGCCTCTCTTCTCTTCCTTATGAGAGTTGTATAATCTGGGTTCTTTGTGAAATAGATTTTGCCACAATACAGAATGGGATGTGCTGTGTTTCATGTTCATGTGTCTCCAATTGGCATGTTTTTCCATGTCAGTGTTCTTCCAACCCATAAATTCACCCTACTCTACATGAACTTTAAATATCCATATTCATTTGTAATCTTTCCTACTTAATTACTAGTGCAAATAGTTTTATTCATCCTGTAATATCCTTTGCTCAAATTTTTTTCTTTTTTGGGTTGGAGGAGGATGGGGAAATGTTGGGAAATGTTGGCATCAGGTCACTTGTCTTACATAATTGCTAATTCGAGCATAAAGATGACTAATAGACCTGGAAACCATTCATGTAAGGGTAGCCAAAGATCTAAGCCCTTGCAATATTTAAAATTCTTTTATATTGTGAATATTTCTGTAATGTTCACTGTATTTCATTTATTATGACCTTGTTAGCAATAGCAGTCTGCCTGATAATCCCAGTTTGATTGCCATTTCCTCTCTGTGTGATATAGGCATCTATTCCATGCCAAAGCAGTGTTGCTTTCTGGTTCTCCTGTTATTTGACTTCTGGACAAACTTCTTTTGATGTTGTTACTACTGGTATGTTGAGTTTTGCATAGTTACCTTTCCTCAGAACAGTATCTTAAACCCAATGTGATCATAACACCCCTCTCCAACTATGGTGTAGATTTTCTACAATCCAAAAGAGCATAAGATATGAACAGTGTCAAAAACACCTGAATGAATGACTTTTCATGAAGCTCCATTCCTTTGAATATAAGGCAGGTTTGATTTGGAAGGCTCACATCACTGAAACTTGAAAAGTAGCTTTAGAGTAGTTACAAGAATTTCTTTTGGAGGGGATTTATTGTCATAGTTACCAGTGAAATAGTTAAACCTGAACAGAAATTACCTTCATTTCCAGACAGAAATTTAAATTTTGAAATTTTTGTTGCTTTTGTATAGGAATTAAAAAAAAAACCTAACCTTTAAATTCCAGAAGATAATTGCTTTGAGCTCAAATATAATTTTTCATTATGTATTAACATTATTTAGCTAGTAGAATAGGTTCTCCTTTCTGGTCAGCTAAAATCACACATAACTATGCTTTCGGGAATGACTATGTCATTGTCTTGACATTTTGATGCTATTTGATTTCCTTTAATTTTCTTGTTTGATAAACAATGAAAATTTGATGAAATAACAAAGATTTAATTATCTTAAACTACTGCATGCTTTAAGGACACCAGACAGTGAATGCAGAAAAAGGACAGAGGATTGCTGTGCTCAAGGACGTTTTGCCAAAATGCTTCCAGGAATGACTTGAATAAGTTGGTTAAAAACAAAAACAATTCAGCTTTTATTTTTAAACACAGGCCAGATTTTTTTCCTGTTGATATTGGGAATCAGGTGCTTACTCATTTGTTTGGGTGAACAATTATCTGTAGATCATCATGGTCTTGTGTTTGTAAGAGCTGTTTAGAGAGGTATGGTTAGAAGGAATTATTACCTGGTAAGCACAAAGAAATCACTAACAAGTCCTGTAACTAGAGCAAATCCATAGTACTTTATCATCATCATTATTATTGATGTCTTTGGTGTTGTTCACTTTGAGACAGAATTGGGAATATCCAGATTCTCCCCTCCTCCCTTTTGATAAAGAGACATGATGGTAAAGAAATAATGTTTTCAAGTATTTGTCTTTCACTCCCATAAGCCCTTTACTGCATGCACTTTTCCTAATCCTTACAGCAACCTTGTGCCAAGTCAGTAACAATTCATGCTGGACACAAAGAAGTGAATGTTAGAATATCTGTGGTTTGGTAAATGTTTGTAGTCATTTGAAAGGCTGCCTTGAAATTTCTTATTCAATACATGAAATAAATTGAAAGGATATTTATGTAAAAAAAATTGTAAATTCACTTCTTAAGTTAGCTTTACTTTAGCTCAGGGGCATCTAGAGTGCAGCCCATGGACCAAAAGAAGTCCTTGCAGCCCTAACTAGGGCCACCCTCCCCAACACAGAAATCTATTTTGCAGATCTCGCTGAATTAGCATGTGCTAGTAAGGGTAGTTCTTGCGACCAATTCTCTTTTATAGTGTAGTTGTAACCAATTTCATTTTATGGAAAGTAGATCTGGTCCTCATTTACCCATCAATCCACTATCTGTCTTCCCATTGGTTTAACTCTTCTGCAGCCCAGCAATGAAGCTCTTTAACTAGATTCCTTACAGTAAAATTTGGTCCTTCCATGTTTGAGGTAAATTAGTGTGATTTTATTTTTTTGGAAAGAGAAGAAAACAAAACCCACTTTTCTTCAAAATAGTTTCTAAGGAAAAAGATGTGGTAAAAGACTGCAAAGGAAACAGCTGGCTGCAGCTTTTAATGGAAAATGGAGGGCTGGGGAATGAATCCTTTTTTTCAGATGGGGAAACCATGGGTTTAAAGTGTGGGTTTTCATTTGGTCTATAAATTTCATCCTGATACATTGCCTTTTTAGATCATTGAGCAATTAAAGTTTTTTTTTTTTGGGGGGGGGTGTCCAGTTTCAAAGTTGTTGTAGTTTTATGATAGAAAGAAATTATTATTTCTGGACTGGATTTTAGAAAGAGTAGTTAATAGTATACAAATCATAAGCACATTTTCAATGGAAAAAAACAAACCCAACAACAACCCATTATACTATGTGAGGCACTTTGAACTTTGCCTTAGTGGTGGAGCTGGGAAATACACATTTTAATGACAAACTGGTGCCTATATCTTTCTAAACATGAAGTGTATGTGTCATTCTGCAAGGTTTTTGTCTCTTTGGTTCACAAATGGTTTTTATAGCTAAGTCAGACCATATGCTTTAGATGGAAACCTGACACTTTGATTACAGGACATCTAAGCTGCCTCTATGACCCCCCCATCCCTTCCCCCCACACACTCCATTTTCTTTTGTTCAGCTCCCAAAATATAGAACTCTTGGCTTTCCACAGCTGTAATTTGAGCATGACCCGCCATCTTCCCCCTACCACCGACCCCCACCCTAAATAACAAGAACAATTCTGCATGGCCTTTATCTAGTGCTGCATCCTGAATGCATGCTCTCATTAACTATGCAAGCAACTGATACTGACCATAGGTGGCACTAACTGCTTAAAATGAAGCTATTAGATAATGGAACTCTATTTTTGAATTTGTTGTTTTGTTTCCTATATGACCTGAGTATCCATATACTCAGGAGCACATATGTAGTTTCTTGCTTTATTTTGCACATCTGTGACTCTCTTCTTTGCAGAAATTTTGGATTATTGACAAGATTGATGTGTAAAATTCCTAAGTATTTTTCAAATAGGAAAGGTATTGAATGTGTTGAAATGACAACATGCTGGTTTATGTATTATATTGTGGTGTCTAGGTAATCTCCTAATGTGTCCTCTAAGTAACCTGCCATTTTTCTATAGGATTTTAATGATTTATATCTTCTATATGACATCATGGTCTCAAGGAGAGACAAAAGCTTCTAGCAGCATTGACAATTAAAAAAAAATAAACCATGCTTTTGTAAAACTTTAGTGCTCTTTGAAGCTGATATTTCCAGCTACCAGACCTAATAGGACTAGTACTATGGTGTTTATGGCAGTACTGCACAATGAGTTCAGATCTAGAACTATCTCCCATTTGTTAATCCATCTGGTATAGAAGACATCAAACCTCTCAGATAAGAGACCTGGTAAGGAGGAGCCTGCAGTCCTGAAGGGGACAGAGCAATGACTGGCATGCAAATTTAAGTCCCAAGGCACTCATGCAAATGGGGTCTTGATTTGCCAGAGTGGGCAGCACACTGGAGGACTTGGTGTTCTTAGTGGCCCTCTGTCTTTGTCTGTATTTAGCAAGTGGAGACTTCCTTGGTGGGGTTATGGAATTCTCAATGAATAATAAAGTGATGAAAAGCTAAGATCAACTATCTTTGAAAAGCATATCAGTAGCTAGAAGAGGATACCTCTTAATACCAATGTCCTTTTCATAGTGAGCATTTAAAATTGCAATTACCAGATGGCCTGAACATTGCTTTTGAACTCTTTATTGTGGTCCTTTGTAGGATAGCAGTTTCGGGAATTCTTCCTAGTTTAAAAACAAATGTGAACCGTTTTATTTTGAAGTGACATTTGATATAATTTTTCCCCCTGTAATCTTTTTTTTTTTTTTTTAGTATCTCTTGTGGAATTTGCCAAGTGACCCTAAATAATTTGGCTATACATGCAGAGGCAACTGAAATTTAGTTTTAATCTTTGGTGAGCCAGAAGTACTGTGGACACCTCATAATAAAGCCAACTGTCAAACTTAGCTGTTTATCCTGTGGAACATTATTTTACAGACAATTGCAAGTCAGGATAACATAACCTTTAATCTTAATGCAAAGGAAGCCAGTGGGGCCCAAATACATCTGTTTAAAACACATCCAGAATAATGGTGGAAGTATAAATAAGTTGAACTCCTCCCTTGAGAAGTTTGAGCAGTGAATTCTATAGGTGATCATGAAAAAGCAGCATGAGATTGTCCTAGGTGCTATCTTGAAAGCTTTGGTGTCATCACACCAAAAGGAAAATGGCTGTAGTGTTTTCTGAAGATAAAGTTCTCTTTTGTGGCCTTTCAAGTGCACCACACAGGATTGCTCACCAATTGTGCCTCACCATTGGTTAAAATTGAATTCGGATCTCGTTGCAAATATAGTTTCTCGACTGAAGTCAAACTTCAGTTTTTACACTGGAATTTCTACAGTTCTTCTCAAAGCTGCATGTCATTGTCACTGTACACAAAAGCATTTTGGTATAGTTCACACCTTTGATATCGGCTTCTGTATAAATACTTTTGAGTTGTACAGTAATCTGGAAAGCAGGATGTCTTTATCTGAGGCTGGAGGAAACATAATTGTGCCGTAAATTTTAAATTATTGAGGACAAGTGCATGAGACTGTGTCAATGCCTCCTGTTATTTATTTGTATGTTTTATTATTCAAGGTGGATGCACTTTTAATATGCAGAATTTATATTTTTATGTTAAAACATTTCCTTTCTGAAAGAACAGTTTGAATATTACAGTATGTAGCTGGAATTAAGAGAAAAGTGGAAAATGTAATAAAATACATTAAATTTATTACATGATGTCCTGGTCAAATCCTTTTCCTCTTTCCTCAATAATTAACAGACACCTACATTTTGGTGTTGATTTAAGAATCTTCCATTTTGTAAGATGAAAACAAGCTCTCAGATTTTTTTTCTTTCCTCTTACCTTCCTCTTTCTATCACCTCTTTGATTTTCTTTTTAATTTCCCTCAGTCCATCTACCCACCTTCTTCCTCTTCTCTTCCCTTTTCCCTTCTCCTTTTCTACCATTTCCTCCTTTCCCCTTCTCTCCTTCCTTCATTACTTCCCCTTCCTGTTCTCTTCCTCCTTTACTCCTGTCTCTCTTCTCCCTTACACTACACCTTTCTTTCCCCTCTCCTTTCCTTCCCTCTCTGCTTTCCCCACATTTTCTCGTTTTCCCCTTTTCCAACACCTTTTCTTTTCTTCTCCATACCATTCTCTCCCCTCCTTCCTTCCCTTCCCTCTCTTCATTTTCCCTCTCTTCTCTCTCCTTCCCCCCACTTCCCGTTTCCCAAAGTCTTCCTAATCTCTCTGGATGTGCAACGTAGACTCAGCCTGGCCTCTCTCAGAACTTTCTGGTGTGGTTATATTGCTAATCACCACTTGAGGGCACTAAAGTTCTGTACAACTATAAAACGTGCCCTATAAGTCCTGAAATCCTAATAGTCAATTTTTTTTTTAAATACCCTTGCTGCTTCCGATTGAGGAATTAAGTACTTATGTGCATTTAGCAAATGAATAGGATTCAGTATGGGAAAGAGCTACAGTCACGTCTTGCTTTTTTCAACCATATGTTATTGGGAAAACTCATCACAAATAAGATGTGTTAAATGAATCATATTCACATAGGAACAGTATTATGATTGAATATTGCATTCCTGACCAAAGACTTTGCATTAAATGATCTCTTATGGCCAGCAATATGCCATAAAAGCAACTATACATTAAAAAAATCTAGATGTCTTATTTCACTGGTATGGGGAACTCCATCCATGCAGAGAGGCAACTCTTCTATAAATTATGGTCTTTGAGAGTTCCTTGGAGGCAATTGACAAGTTAAATGACCTGCTGTGGTCACATAGCTGGTATGTAGCTGAGGCCACACTTAGACTTCCAGCTCTGACTGGTCCCTTCCCCACTCTACCACATTGCCTCTAAAATAATTTTAAGCCTCTATAATAATTTAAAATAGTACATTTATTCTCCAGGCCTCATAAAAGAGGGTATAGATGTACTTGACACACTGATTACACAGTATCAACATAAGTCATAAAAATGCATATTTGACTTCAAGGTCCTTTTTTTACTTAGAAGAAACAGATATTTAATTTTGTTTCCCTCTTTGAAATTAGAATGGGTTTACTCAAAGTAGAGTCCCATGCTTCCTTAAAGATGTGTACAGGAAAGTTTGAAATGATGCCTTTTTCTTTTGATTTAAATGTCCCTGTAGCAGGCAGAAGACTTCAAAACGATCCCAACAGCATACGGTAAAGGGTCTCAGATGAGGAGTCTGAATACCTGGGGTTTAGTCCAACAAACTGTGATTCAGGCAAGTCACCTCACCTGTCTGTGACTTCTTTGTGAAACCAACTTCAGCTCTGTGGTTCCTTCTTTCTCTAATGAGTCATGATGTTGACCTTGAACTGCATCATTTAAAAATAGGCCATAATTATTGACTGATGCATTCCCATAGCAGGAGGCTGTCAAATCAGATCAGATAGAGAAACGGGCAAAAACTTCATTGAGCCATGTCAGAAGCAGCAGACGTTGGGTGCTGCCTGAATGTATATTGCTTATCCAGAGTTTGCCTGGAATTGGTACAGTAGAAATGAAGTTAATAAAAAAACAAAACTACCTGTTTTCATGGGATTTTTTCCTATCCTTTTCCCTCATTAACTCCCATCTTTTTTAGCGTAGTTTAAGATGCTGTGAGAGACAGTAATAATAATAATAATAATAATAATAGCTAATGGGAGCTAGCATTTAAAAATTTAATATTTTTCTCCAATTAAATATAAAAGCAATTTTTAACATTCATTTAAAAATTTTTTGAGTTCCAAATTATCCCCCTCCCTAGTGTTCCCCCCTCATTGAGAAGGTAAGTAGGTAGCATTTCTATAGCACCTTAAGGATGGTAAAGCACTTCATAAACATTCTCATTTTATCCTCTTAACAACTTCATTGTTATTTACATTTTACAGATGAGGAAACTGAGGCAGATAGATTAAATGGCCTGCCCTAGGGTCACATGGCTTGGAAGTATCTGAGGCCATATTTTTACTCAAGTTTTCCTGACTCTAGGTCCAGCCCTCCTAATTACTTTACAGAAGTGGCTAATCCCAGATTTAGGAAGTCTTGGATTCACGGTCTGCCTTTGACACGTGCAGGCTGTGTGATGGAGAACAAATCACTTAACCTCTCACATGCTGCAGGCAACTCACAATTATAAATCTCAGAGCAGTTGCTGATCTGCTTTGTAGAGGGAATCCCTGATGAAATTACAGGTCTGGATAAAACACCACCACCAGCAAAAACAAAATGATGCTAAAAGGTAACATTGTAGAATGATCATGTTTGCCATATCTTACCTCAGAATTTTGAACTGAAAGGGACCTTAGAGCCCATCTAATCTAACCGCCTCATTTTATAGATGAGAAAACTGAGGACTAAAGATCCAGATTTATGATCACCTAGACTTAGAATTTCACTGGGTAGGGAGTTCCCACTGTGGAAACCCCATAATATGAGGTTAAATGACTTGTCCAAGGTTGCAAGCATAGTATCAGTCCTTCAATTCCAACCCAACTCCTTTATTTCCAGTCAGTGCTCCATCTAAGGAAAGTGCCCAGATCAGTCATGTCTTCATTTCCCATCTGGTTGTACTCCTCAAAACTTCTCTATCCCCCTCCTGTGCCTGGCCATCTTCCTTCTCCCTTTTCAGCTTCCTGTATCTTGTCTTCCCGCCATAAATTTGTAAGCTCCTTTAAGGCAGGGATCGTCTTTCTTTTTCATATTTTTATGCCCAGTACTTTGCACAATGTCTGCTACATAGTTGACTTAATAGATATTTATTGACTGACTGACTCCATTGCATTAGCCCGCCTAGCCTTATAAAATTAAATGAACTATGCAAGTATAAGATATGAATACACAGTTTTGTTGTTTTAAGCTACAGCACCTTACATATCTGGGCGCCAGGTGGCGCCATAGTGCATAGAGTGCTGGGCCTGGAGTCAGGACACCTCATCTTCCCAAGTTCAAATCTGGTCTCAGACACTTATTAGCTATGTAACCCTGGGCAAATCATTTAACTTTGTTTGCCTCAGTTTCCTCATCTGGAAAATGAGCTGGAGAAGGAAATGTCTACCACTCCAGTATCTTTGCCAAGAAAACCTCAAAAATGGGTTCATGAGCCAGACATGACTGAACAATAACAAAAAACTTATGTCTGATGTAGTCTGCCCCTCTTATGTCATTGTTGAAGAAACTTAGGCTCAGATAAGTGAAAGGATTTTATAATTTGAAAGTGGAAGAGTTTGCATTAGGGTTTAAGTTTCCTGATTAGAGAAGTAAAATATCCAGGGATGTTGAATCCATTGGGAAGAGAAATCTTTTTTCTAGTTATTTTTTTTAGTTGTTGGGGAGGGGACATTTGTTTGAAAAAGTTTAAAAGGAAATTTGGGGAAGAGGACACAAAGTTCTGTACTACAAAAATGATAGGAGATTGAAGGCACTATTAAGTGGGTTGTGAAGAATGAAACATAAAACAAATCTTGAGAAATAGCTAAGCAGGGGGACATGCCAGCTGAGATATGTAAACTATCCTAGGCTTTCCTTGACACGCTCAAAGATGGGTACTTGAGGACCTGTTTCTCTCTCAAACTAGTGCAATAGCTTGCTAATTGTTCTCTCTGCCTCCATTCTCTTTCCTCAATTCCATCCTTCACATAGCTACCAAAATAATATTCCTCATACAAAGGTCTAACCCTGTCATTCCTCTGCTTGGAAACTTGCATTAGCTCCTGATTCTCTGTGGGACAAAATAAGAAATCCTTAGTTTGCCTTTTAATGACCTCTGTAGTTTTGCTAGAATCTATCTTTTCAGCCTCATTTCCCACAACTTTCTTACTCATGCTCTATAGTAGCTGAACTGAACTATTAGTTATTCTTTGTACTTATCCTCATTCTCTGCATTTGGACAGGTTGCCTCCACCCACCCTATGCCTGGCACTCACTCTCCTCCCCCCTCTCATCTCTACCTGTTGAAATCCTCTTCTTTCATGTCCAGTTCATGTTCCAACTTGCTCTTCCATTTCAAGGAAACTTTCCCTGGGCTTCTCTACTAAGTAATAACACCCTTCTGAAACTTTTCTGGAAACTTTTGCCTGGATCTCTCTTTGCCACTAAAACATTCTACCCTGTATCATCCTTATTTATGTTCATATCATATCCCCCATATGAGGCTCTACGCTCTCTGTGTTTCTTGAGGACAGGACTATACCATTTTTATAGTTACATTCCAAGCACCATCTCAGTTCTTTGTACAGACTAGGTACTTAATATTAACATTTTTGTTATTGTTCAGTTGTTTCAGTCATGTCTGCCTCATGACCCTTTTTTTTGAGGTTTTCTTCACAAAGATATTGGAGTGGTTTGCCATTTCCTTCTCTAGCTCATTTGACAAATGAGGAAACTGAGGCAAAGAGGGTTAAATGACTTTCCCAGGGTCACACAACTAGTAAGTGTCTGAGGTCAGATTTGAACTGAGGAAGATATCTTCTGACCCCAGTCCCAGCATTCTATCCACTGTTTCACCTAGCTGCCCTAATTAATAAGCATTAGTTGAATTAAATTAATGTTTTCTGTTAGTATGTAGTTAGCCATGTGTTCCTAGTTACCTAGACAATTACTTGCCTGTGAATGATATGCTTGGATTGATTGTTTCCTACTTCTACAAAACCATAGGAAAACTCCCAGATTAGGTCAGAGGGCTTCCTTCGTTATCCAGGTTCTTGGTGCTGGCGCCTCCCATCCGTTTTCCTCACTTTGTCCTGTTGATCTTAGTCCTTAAAGAGCTGGTTCTTGACAGTTGACATAGGCTGTCCTCTGGCAATATTCATGTCATCCGGGTTCCTATCTCTCTGCTGGCCCTAACCCTTGAGCATCAGCAATAAATCAGTCAACAAGTACTTATTAAGTACCTATGTGCCAGGCACTGTGCTAGGTGCTGATTATACAAGTCAAAGAATGAAGCAATCCCTATGCATAATGCTTTGAGTCTAGCTTGTCTGCTTGGCTCTGATCTCATGGACTTACTCTGTCCTTAAGTCCTTGAATCTATAGACTACAGATTTCAAGTATCTGGAAATTCTACAACTATAGGAGTTACCAAGGGATAACTCCAAGGAAGCCTTTCAAAAATGGATAGAAATGTTTTGGGAGGATTAAAGTATATATAGCACTTATTTTTCCCTGAGTTGAAACAATTAGCTGTTTCTGCTCCCTTCAGTGTTTCATTTTTATTATCTTTAAGGACTTCTGAAAACCAAAGTTTCATACATAATAAGACAAGTGTCTTTGCTTATTCATTTGTTAGGTTTAACTTTGGGTTTGTCTAGCATCTTTCACATGCTACAAAAATGGAAGACAGAAATAAAAGAAACTGGGTTGTATGGTACAAAGAATGTGACATTTTGTTTCTGAAGGGATGTCCTTGAAATTGAATTTAATACTCCTTTGGCCTAAACTTTATGAAAAAACAAGTGCATACAGTCCCTGTTTCCGTTCACGATAGAAATAAGAAGATGCCACAGCCAGTGTTCTCTTCAATCTTAGTGCAGGAACATTAAGCCAGGAACACAATATCTGGCTCAAAAGTCAATGAGAGGAAGATCCTAGGTCAAGAAGTCACTAAATTCTTCTTTCTCTTGTGACAATGGCTGTGCCCTCAGAGACAGAAATGAATATTCCGATTCTAGTTGAGGGTTGTACTATACTGTTTTCCCACAATATATCAATTGCAATAAATTAATAATATGACATTTTTTCTAAAAAGATTCATTTTTTTAAACTTCCTCCCTGCAAGGCCTTTATAATACAATGGAAAATAAATGTCTAACCAGTTTCAGAAACAGTGGGGTTTATATATGTAAGGTGTGTGCATCTTCATGTAAAACATATATTTCTGCATGGGATGTCTAAATGTATAGATAGGAACCTCAGGGAGAAGCATGATAGATGTGATCTGAGGTCTGGACCACCATTGATGAGAGGGGTAGAGTTAGCTTGAGAGCTGGTGGGATAGGGTGTGACAATAATTTAGATACCGCTACCCAATTTAATCAGCATTTATTCAGTTCATGTGATTTGATGGGTATCAGTGATTGTATTAGTGGATTAAGCATAATAAAATTGAGTATGAGGTAATTATGTTAGTTAATGCTGTTAGGATAAGCATTATGAATGATTAATCCACCATGTATTGATGATTATAATAATAGTATTTGATTTATCAGATAGATTCATACTGTTAGCTAGGTTTGTCATGAGAATGTAATTGCTACACCATCCCCTACACTCAGTGTAGTGATTGTAATAAGGATCCTTTGCCTTTCCACCCTTGGGAATCACTGCCCATTCCATAGGGACCTTTGCTTCAAAACCACAATGTCCTTGGACCGTAGGATACTGTTGGTTAAACACTGGGCTATTATGACCTATGGAAGGTCCTGAGATGTTGTTGACGGTCTTACAACCTTTGGAAAGCCCCTGCTAAGATGGCTTGCAGCTGATGACCTGTAGCTAATGACCTGTGAAAGACCTATTGACAAAGTGGTTATGATTAATGAACATTGCCAATCATAAGATTTCCCCACTTCTGAAACTGACCAATTGTGGAATTGTACTGTCTTATTCAATTTTTTGGTACTCCCTCAATGGCTATAAAAACAGTTTTTCCTCAAGCAGACTAGTCCCTGACCATGAAGAATGTCTTAGACCCAATTGATTAGGGACTGCTGGAATCCCAAATAAATTGATTGATCATGCTTAGAGCTCTAAGTGATTTTTGTTACAGATTAGAATTTGTGGTCCACAGTTGGTTGCTTGGGTGAGAGGAGAGTGAAGACAATCACTCCCTCCCCTAGCACTGGTAGAATGAGTACTCAGAGCCCTTTCCTCCAATCTTTTAAGGGATACTGGATTAGAATTATATCTATTATATCCTACTTGCTGTCCTAAACATTGCTGGTTTAGGAGCATGATTGGTTCAGAGTAAAAAGTCACTAGCTTTACTGGTTACTATCAAAGGGAGAAAAATAATTCTTAGCTTATATTTGCCAATCAAATACTAGTTAACAAAAGACCATGACATTAATAACTTTATAATAATATAATATAATAATAACATAAACCATAGTTCATAGCAAATATTCACTAAATAGAAATGTAAATTTAGAGAAATTTTACATATTAGAATATGCCAGAAAATAAACAGAGTGAATAAGCTCATTAGATGAGAGTGATTTTAGATCTCAACTTCATTGAGAGAGAAGTCCTAATTTTACCCGTGGAGAGGTTCCCTAAAGTCTTTAAAATTAAAAATAATTAATATTTTATTTTCTCTCAAATACATGTAAGAACATTTTTTAAACATTTGTTTTTTAAAATTCTGAGTTCCAAATTCTCTTCTTCCTTCCTTCCCCTACCCCCTCATTTAGAAGGAGAGCAATTTGATGTAGGTTATACATATGCAGTCATGCAAAATATATTTCCATATTAGTTACATTGTAAAAGAAAACACAGAACAAAAAAAAAACCCAAGAAAAATAAAGGAAGTAAAAAGAGTATGCTTCGATCTGCATTCAGGCTCCATTAATTCTTTCTCTGGAGGTGGATAGCATTTTTCATTAAGTCCTTCAGAATTATCTTGGATCATTGTATTGCATAGACTAGCTAAGTCATTCACAGTTGAACATGGTACAATATTGCTGTTACTGTGTACGGTGTTTTTCTGGTTCTACTCATTTCACTTTGCATCAGTTCATGGAAGTCTTTCTAGGTTTTTCTGAGGGCATTCTGTTTGTCATTTCTTATAGTATAATAGTATTCCATCACAATCATATACCACAACTTGTTTAGCCATTCCCCAAATTGATGGGTATCCCCTTAATTTCTATTTCTTTGTTACCATTAAAAGAGCTACTAAAATATTTGTATATGTATAGGCCCTTTTCCTTTTTGTTTTTGATCTCTTTGGATATAGACCTACAGAATGGTTGAATCAGTTCACAACTCCACCAACAATGCAGTAATGTCTCAATTTTCCCACATCTCCTCCAACATTTGTCATTTTCCTTTTCTGTCATATTAGCCAATCTGATTGGTGTGGGGTGGTACCTCAGAGTTATTTTAATGTGCATTTCTCTAATCAATATTGATTTAGAGCATTTTTCGTATGACTATAGATATCTTTGATCAATTCATCTGAAAGCTGCCTATTCATATCCTTTGACTATCAGTTTTAAGAATGGCTCTTATTTTTATAAATTTGATTCAATTCACTCTATAGTTAAGAAAAGGTCTTTATCAGAGAAACTTGCTATAAAATTTTTTTTCACAGTCATGATTACTATGTGTTTCCCTCCATCCTGTTTTCCCCTTGTTTATCCTATTCTCTCTCCTTTCACCCTGTCCATCCTCAGAAGTGTTTGCTTCTGACTACTGCCTCCTCAATTCCTTCCTCCACTTCTCTTATCCCCTTCTGCTCCTACTTTCCTGTAGGGTAATATAGATGTCTATACCTAAGTGTATGTTTTTCCCTCTTTGAGCCAATTCCAATGAGAGTAAGGTTCAAACGCTACCTCCCTACATTCCCCATCTTCCCCTCCACTGTAAAAGCTCTTTTGCACCTCTTTTATATGTGATAATTTACCTCATTCTACCTCTTCCTTTCCCCTTCTCCCAGTGCACTCCTCCTTTTTACCCCTTAATTTTGTTTTTTAAAATATATTCCATCATATTAAACTCACACTCATGTCCTTTGTCTATGTATATTCCCTCTAACTGCCCTAATAATGATGAAGTTCTTAGGAGGTATAAGTGTAATCTTTTCATGTAGGAATGTAAACAGTTTAGCCTTATTGAATCCTTTAAGATTTCTTTTTCCTCTTTACCTTTTTATGCTTTTTTTGAGTTTTATATTTGGAAGTCAAATTTTCTATTCAGCTCTGGTCTTTTCATCAAGAATACTTGAAAGTCCTCTACTTCATTGTTTATCCATTTTTTTCCTCTGAAGGATTATACTCAGTTTTGCTGGGTAGGTAATTCTTGGAATATCATATCCCAAGCCCTCTAATCCTTTAAGGTAGAAGCTGCTAAATCTTATGTTATCCTGACTGAGGCTCCACAACATTTGAATTGTTTCTTTCTGGCTGCTTGCAATATTTTCTCCTTTACTTGGGGGCTCTAGAATTTGGCTATAATATTCCTGAGAGTTTTCATTATGAGATCTCTTTCAGTAGGTGATCAATGGATTCTTTCAATTCCTATTTTATCCTCTGGTTCTAGAATATCAGGGCAGTTTTCCTTGATAATTTTTTGAAAGATGATGTCTGGGGTCTTTTTTGATCATGGCTTTCAGGTAGTCCAATAATTCTTAAATTATTGCCCCTGCATCTATTTTCCAGGTCGGTTGTTTTTCCAATGAGATATTTCACATTTTCTTCTATTTTTCATTCTTTTGATTTTGTTTTTTGTTTCTTGATGTCTCATGAAGTCATTAGCTTCCGCTTGCCCAGTTCTAATTTTTAAGGAGTTTTTTTCTTCAGTGAAATTTTGTACTTCTTTTTCCACTTGGCTAATTATGCTTTTTAAACAGTTCTTTTCTTCAGTGAATTTTTGTATATCTTTTTCCATTTGACTAATTCTGACTTTCAAGGAGTTCTTCTCTTAATGGATTTTTATGATTCTTTTACCATTTGGTTATTCTGTTTTTTAAGGTGTTATTTTCTTCAGTATTTTTTGTGTTTCCTTTATGAAGCTGTTGACTCCCCCCCATGTTTTTCTTGCATCTCTAATTTCTTTTCCCAATTTTTACTCTACCTCTCTTATTTGATTTTTGAAATCTTTTTGAGCTCTTTCAAGAATTCTTGTTGGGCCTGAGACCAATTGACATTTTTCTTTAAGGCTTCAGATGTATCAGTTTTGACTTTGTTGTCTTCTTCTGAGTTTATGTTTTATATTCCTTGTCACCCTAGTAACTTTCTATTGTCAGATTTTTTTTTGTCGTTGCTGTTATTTGCTTATTTTCTGGCCTATTTTTTTTTTTTTTACTTTTAACTTTGTTAAAATGTTCCCACAGTAGAGGGAGCACCCCAAGTGTCAGACCTTTCTTGATGTTGCTCTCAGAGTTAGTTTTGGTGGTCTGTAAGGTTTCAGTTTTTCCAAGGGGAATGATCTAAGGAGAGGTGTGTTTACTACTTTCCTGGTGACCACAAGCACTCTTTTCTATCCTGAAGCTGTGATCAGGGACTCTGTAGGGTCACCTGTGGCCACAAGCTCTGGTGTGCTAGTGCTCTTCCTTGCCTTAGGACTGCACCTAGGATAGGACTGTGACCCAGATCCACATATAGGCAATGCAACAGAGTTCTGCACCCGGTGCCAGCAACGGGTCCCCATAATCTCCTTCTGATCAGTTATCTAACCCCCTTGTCATCTGTCAGCTGAGAGGTCTGGAAGCAGTCTCTATGAAGGACTGCTGCTGGTTTGCTAGGGTAAAGGCTGTGCTCCACTCTTACCCTGGTGTGACAGACCTTCCCTGCTGACTTTTTAAGTTGTTTTGAGATCAAAAATTCTTTCACCTTGTCCTTTTGTGCATTCTGCTGCTCTAGAATTTGTTTTGAGGCATTATTTAAAGTTGTTTGGAGAGGAATTTGGGAGAGATTAGGTGAGTCTATGCCTTTTCTCCACCATCTTGCCAAGGACAAATTCTTTAAGGTCTTTAGGGAGCCAAGCTAGACATGAGAAACATTTTGGGGAGCTATGTTTCTCTACATGTCTAGAGTTGATCCCCAAGACAGATTGGAATGATGGGTGCTCAAAAGAAAGAAAATGATTTTTCCTCTTCAAACCTCTCACACCCTCTCTGCCCCCTCACACAGACATTTTACATTTATCTCCTCCAATTTAGACACACACAGCACACAGAATACCTTAGACTTGCCTTGAAACCTGGGTCATACATAAGATCTCTCTTCCCTTGAGGACCTTGTAATCTATTAAGGGGAGAGAAGATAAGATAAGACACTGATAGCTATTATATACAATATTACATCATAAATGTATTGGAGTATTACCAAACTTGTGAATTTAAGGAGTAGGTTGTTACTGATACCTAGGGAACTTCATGGGAAAAGAAAATTCATGGAAGAAGTGACATTTGATTTTTTTTTTCCTGGAAGATCTACAATACTTAGATTTCCTTCACATCTGATTTTCACACTCAGTATGCTTGTTCTGTAGTTTTTATACATATATAATATTCTAATTTTGTTTTTTTCTGGGTTTTTTCCTTTTTCTTTTCTTTTCTTTTTCTTTTTTGGGATTAAGTGACTTGCCCAGGGCCACACAGCTAGTGAGTATCATACGTCTGAGGCGCGGTTTGAATTCAGGTCCTCCTGACTCCAGGGTTGATGCTCTATCCACTGTGCCACATAGCTGCCTTAGCAATTTTGTTTTTTCTTTAAATTTTGTTTCATTATTTTTCCTTCTGCCTCTAAATTTTTGTAGCCCAATTCTGTCATTTTCTTTTTTAGAAGATCTATTGTTATGTAAAGCGTCTGTCTTTTTGCTTTAAATTCACTAATCTCTGGTTAGACTTGCTGATTTCTTCCTTAAGAGCTCTAATTTTGGTCCTTATTTGTAAAAACAGCTTTTTACTTTATTCTTTGCTCTTTTGAGCCATTCTGGAGGTTTGGGGGTTTGCTCCATTGTCATTAGGGGCTTCTTTAAAAAAATTTTTTTTTTTAATTTTAAGGCAATTGGGGTTAAGTCGCATAGCTAGTAAGTGTCAAGTGTTTAGTCTGAGGCCGAATTTGAACTCAGGTCCTCCTGACTTCAGGGCCAGTGCTCTGATTTGTTTGAGGCCAAATTTGAACTCAGGCTCTCCTGACAGAGCTGAAGCTTCATCCACTGTGCTAGCTGTCTCTGCTATTGTTTTGTTTTGTTTTGTTTGTTTATTTTTAAAATATTTTTATTGATATCTTTGCTTTTAAATTACCTAGATTTCTCCCTTCATCTTTACTCCTTCATTCCATAGAACCATCCCTTATAGCAAAGATTAAAAAATAAAAGAAGAACAAAAAAATGCACCAAAAGGAACCATATATTAAAATCACCAGACACCTGACATTACATGTAATATTCTACACTTGTGGACCTTGAGCTTTGCAAAGGAACGTGGAGAAGTGCCTTCTCAACTGTCTTCTTTGGAACCAAGTTTCTTCTTTATAACTTTGTAATAGTCAGTTTTGATTATTTTATGGTTGTTTTTCCATTTAATTTATAATGTTGCATTCACTGTATATATATTTTTTCCTGGTTCTACTTAATTCACTTTGTATCAGTCTTTCCATTCATTGTTGTTATTGTTGTTACTGTTCGGTCATTTCAGTCATGTCTGACTCTTCATGACCTCATTTGGAGTTTTCTTGGCAAAAATATTGGAGTAGTTTGTCATTTCCTTCTCCAGCTCATTTTCCAGATGAGGCAAACAGGGTAAAGTGGCTTTCCTAGGGTCACACATAGTAAGTATCTAAGGCTACATTTGAACTCAGGAAGATGAGTCTTCCTGACTCCAGATCTGGCACTCTATCCATTGTATTACCCAGCTGCTGTAACTATGCTAAACACTTTATAAATATCTCATTCGATCCACATAATAACCCTGTGAAGTAGTTGCTATTATTATCATCTCCATTTTACAGTTAAGACAGAGGTTAGGTGACTTGCCCGGAGTCACATAGCCGGTAAGTGACTGAGGCTGGATTTGAACTCAGGTCTTCTTGACTCCAGACCCAGTGCTCTATCCATGGTGCCACTCAATTGAAGGAGTAGGTCCTGAGGAGATCGAGTAACTGGGAGTTTAGGGTATTTGAGGGAGCATAAACATAAATATTGAAGTCCCCTAGTATAAGGATAGGAGTTGAGGAAGGGAAAAACAGTATGAACCAAGTGTCAAACTTCTTAAGAGAAGAGAGAGAATAACCTGAGAATTGTAAGGAAACAGCCATTATGACAAAAAGGGTGACAGATTTTAATAGAGTAGTTGTGCAGTGGTAGGAACATGCCTAGTCTTGAAGTTGCAATGTGGAGCCTGGAGTATTTTGACTTTCCCTCAAGGACCAGTGTGTTGGGGGTAGGTTGGGAGTGAGAAAAGGTACAACCACTGTTGAAGATTGCACTGTTGTTTGATGCCATGGGTGCAGTATTGTTTGGGGGAAATACATGGAGGGAGTATGAAAGGAAGGGATCCAGGGTAAAGGGAAGTTTGTTCTTTATGGAACAGAGATTTTTGAAGACACAATGGAAAAGATGGGTAGAGTTGGAGTGAGACATGGGTAGTAGAGTAGAGTTGAAGGTGATTGGAATGAGAGAGCCGATGGTAGGGAATGGGGATAGCTTATCCCTAACTAACTAGAGATTAAGTAATGTAAGGGAAGAGTGGTTAAGAGATCATGGGAATTTGCTTGCCAGAGGGGTAGTTGTGAATGTTGGATGAGTTATAAGTCTTGCAATCTTCTTGGGGTAGTTTTGCATGGCAAATTCTTGTCTTTCTATCCGCAGGGCCCAGCATAGTGTCTTTCAAATACTAGTTCCTTAATAAATGTCTGTGGAATTGAAATGAATGGGGTCACTTAGATTGGCCCTATTTTCTCTATTTATCTCCCTTCTTATGACTAGCCCCAGACTCTACCTCACTTTCTTCCCTCTCTCTTCCCATTTTCCATGAGTTTCCCAGTCTTTCTTTCCCTCCAATGCATTAGCCAATCCCAAGCTCTGAAGAGAAGGCACTGTTAGGTTTACACTAGGAAGCTGTTTTTGTTACAGCAGTCACTATCATACATTAATTCCATGATGATTTTCATCATTTGGGCATAGCACAGTATTGTGGAAATTGGTGGATTTGGAGCCAAAGGACGCAAGTAGTAAAAAGATCACTAGATTTGGATTCAAAAGACATAGGTTCAAATCTTGATTCTATTACTTACTACCTGGTTAACCTCTCTGGGTCTCTTGATCTCAGTTTTCTCATCGATAAAGGGCTTGGACTAAATGACCTATAAGAGCTCTTTTGATTCTAAATCCTCTGGTTCTGTCATTTCATATTATATGCGAATTACACATGTTCCTAGCACCATCTTGCACATAGTAAGTAGGTGCTTAATGTTTCTTTGAGTTAAATTTGTTGAATCATTAAAGAAAACAAAGTACTTGCTGTTTTAGCTCACTTAGTATTTTAGAAAGAATAGGATGAGAACCACTGACCTCAGGTCCCATGAAACAATGACAGAAGTGGGAACAGAATCCTGGACCACCAGTTCCACAAAATAGGACCATGTTTCTTGATATATAAGGTCATGACCCAAACTTGATCAATCGGCTTCTCTAGTGACTGCCGGTGTTGAAGTTGATGCTTCTGAATTTGGCTTTAGAAGATGTGACAGTTAAAAGCAGTGCCAAGTTAGGGTGAATTGACCTGTAAATCCATGAGTGTAATTTACTAAAATTGATGTTGCTTCTGTTTGTGGCTTCTCTATGGGCCCTGCCTAGAGGAGCAGATGGTTTCCAGCCAAAGCACAGATCCTTCCAATGACCTAAAATAAATTACTGAGAAGAGGAACCAACCTCACAGCTGGCTTTTACCAAAACACTTGTCTCTAACAGGGATTTAATGTTGCAAAGATGTGAATGTGATCTGTCAAAGGATTTCCTAGCCTATAAAAACAGATCTAGAGGGACATTAGAGGGGTCTTCTGTAGTACAGGCAGCTATAACAGGATATGCATCATTGGAGTGGCAGGTTAGGAAAAGGTACAAGCATTTGAGAATTCATGCTTTCTGGACCAGAGAAATGTATTTACTGAGGGTGAAAATGAGGACAACCTTCTCAGCTAGAGGGCCAATCTAGAGGAGAGACAGGACTTTGGTGTTAATTGGAAGTGTTAATTTGGGAACAAAAGAAAACACTCAAATGGGGATTTCTAAACTTTAGATGAAGGTATGCCAGGGATTACCAAATAATGGAGTCTGGTGAGATATTTTAGGTATAAATGAAAACACCCAAGAAGTAGGTGGATGGAAAGAAGAAACTCTTACTTTGGTGAAGTTTAAGGAGGGAGAGAAGAAAGTTGAGAGATATATTTTTATAGATACAGAGATTATGTGTACATATACACACATACATATATGTGTATATATATGTATATTTGTATATATATGTATATATATATATATATATATATTAATCCCTTCCACATCACAGCTTTCTCCATTGTGGTTTCAATATTTTGTGGATTGGCAAAGAATAGAAGAAATTAAATGGGAAATTTTTGGGGGGTTTGTGAATGACACATGAATGCCAGCATGAATGCCAGGAAAAGTTTAGAAACTCAGAAATGCATAAAATATATGCTATAATATATAATATATAATATAATATAATATTCTATAATATCAACATATTTTATCTTTTAATACCATAATAAGTCAGACTTCTCTGGCACAAGGGAGGGTCAACATTTTTTGACACAGATTTTCTAGATTGTGGGGGCGCTGTGCACCTAGTCCCCACAATATGGAAGGGATAACTGTATTTGGAAAGTAAATATAGTCAGGCAGTACTCCGTCTATTAATCAAGTTGCCTCTTGTTCTGTTCCTGGCCCTGTGCTATTAAACGTGTTTATCAGCGACTTGGGTAAAGCAATAGATAAATGGCGAGCATATAAACATGTCAGATGACACAAAGCTAGAAGGGATACCTAAATAATTGGATATCAGAGTTAAGATCTAAAAAGATCTTGATAGCCTAGAGCATTCGATTGAACATAATAAGGTGAAATTTAATAGGGATTAATCATAAGATCATGAATTTAGAACTAGAAGTGACTTGAGAGGTCTTCTAGTCTGAAAGTGTCAAACGCGCTGCCTTTGGCCCCCTTGACACTGGGGGAGGGGGAAAGAGAAAAGGGAGAGTGTAGTCCAAACAGATTAAAATGTAATTGATAAATATTTAACAAAAAAGTAAAAATAGAATATAGATAATGTTAAGATGTAATTTTCTATGTCAATATGAGGTTGGAAGAGACCCTTACGTAAAACTTAGTGGATCTCATTTTTATTTGAGTTTGACATCACAGATCTAGTCCAATCTCTTCATTTTGTTGTTCAGTTATTTCAGTAGTGTCTGACACTTCATGATCCCATTTGGGGTTTTCTTGGCAAAGATGTTGTTTCCTTCTCCAGCTCATTTTACAGATGAGGAAATTGAGGCAAAGAGGGTTAAGTGACTTGTCCAGGGTCACACAACTACTAAGTGTCAGAGGCCAGATTTAAACTCAGGAAGATGAGTCTTCCTGACTCCAGTCCCAGCACTCTATCCACAGTGCCACCTAGCTACCCATGATACTAGTTTAAAGGCTTCTCAAATAGGGAATTTGAACTAGAGTTTTGTGATATTCTACAGTATTTCCCAAGACCCTAAAAAATGCTAATAGATTTTCCCCTAGAATAGTTTTTTTTTTTAAATGCTGCTTAGAATGTATGAGAAGGAGTTGGGGTTGTGTCAAAGCAAACGAACAAAAGTAACGTGTCAAGTGTCCTATGATATCCTTTTGGATGAGATGGTAAGATGTGAACTGGATGCCACCCTGGTCATAGGGGCACTAGATCTGGCCTCAGTGAGTTTGAATCCTGATATTGACACTTAACCTTTCTGCACCTCAGCACTATTATATGGATTCCCAGTTGATTGAACAATCATATTCAGAGTACTGATTAATGAATCAATATTAACCTGGAAAGCAGAATTGCATGTGATTAGAATGAAGGAGTTAGAGTCAGGGAGACCTAAGTTCTTAGAGCCCAATTTGGATTTTCCTTTCTTTTGGATTAGACAGAGCAGGGTCAGATTTTTCTTTGCCTGCTGCCAATCCAACAGAGAGCTTTGGAAGCTGGTTTTGATGACTCAGAGTTAGTAATACATGTTGATAAAACCCTTTTCTATTGGCTTCTGCGCTTGAAGGACTAATGACTCATGAGAGTCTGAGTGAGAACTGAATGAGCATATAAAAGCTTAGACCAGACAATCTATCAGTCTCTTCCTGGCAACTTTTAAGTGAGGAGAATTGTTGTGACCTACCAGATGAGAAGCTAGCCATTTTTGTCTCTACCCAGCCACCATATGTCCCTGAGTATGTGGTGTCTCTGTTTCTTTATGTTTTTCTTTCCTTCTCTTATGTGAACAAGTATTCTGAGAGGGGAGTGCCTAGATGACCAACAGATCTGTTAGAGTCATCAGAGGTCCCATTGGCAAAACAGAGTCACTAGTAGAATCTGCTAAAGTGGTAATGACCAGTGACAGAGGAAATGTCTATAAATGGAGATGGAAAGACAGGATGGTGGCACGTGGCAGGTTCAGGGATTGTGACCACTTGTAATGTAGAGAAATGCAAGATATGAATTCGAGAAAGATACTAATCCTCGGAGCCCAGCAGATAGCTATCCTTAAACTCAACTAATCTCATAAGTACTCCTGTGAAGGGAGAAATGGATTCCTAGGGCCAGGAGTTTTGAGGTACCCCTCCACTTCACATGTTCTCTACCTGTGTGCTCATTCTCTTTGTACTTTAAACCCGAACCCATTCTCAAAAGGGGCCTTGCATGCACAAGGGGAGAGTGTGCCCCATGCACCAAAAGGAATGTTTTATAACTGCCTTTCTTGCTATGCCTTCTACTTTTCAGTAAATCCCTTTCCTAAAAGCAAATGGAGTTCTACTGGTTGATAATAAAGAGAATACTAGATAGAGTCTCTTGATTATTAGCGTTGTTAGAAACTCCAAACCCTCAAACCCAAAAGGGTGCAGGATTCAGCTACCTTCTGGGGACCCAACATGCCAATGTGAAGGAGTTGGGAAAGTGGCCCAGCAGTGGATGTTCCTCAAGATAGTATGTTACAAAGTTATTTTTTAAAGTGTTACCAGAGGTCTGAGGGGGAAGTTTGTTACCAAAATTAGTGAGTGGGTAGGGATGAAGGTAGGGTTCAAGTTGGGCTTTAAAAAGCAGGTAAGAATTCAACAGGAGAATATAGGGATGAGCATCATTCCAGTTGTCTAAAGATTTAGATGTGTGTGTGTGTGTGTGTGTGTGTGTGTGTTGGTCCAGCAAGTAGAATTAGGAGCAATACACAGATTTTATAGGAAGGCAAATTTTGATTTAGCACAAGAAAACTCTCTAACTGGAAAAGCTTCATAAGGCAGTGAATTCTCTATACTAAAAGTATACAAGGAAAGTCTGGATGGTCATTTTTCAGGGAGGCTATAGAATTGAATTCATGCATTGGATGAGATGTTACCTAGATTACTGGTCTTACACTTAATTTGCATGTTTAATCAAGCAATCTATATTCTCTATGAATGTCTAAATCTTTGTTTCTCCTCACAACAGCATGTTAATCCATGTGGATATCTATTCATAGAAACAAGGTTAAGTAATATCACTGAGAGAGGGGTTGCTTCTGACAGAAAATCAGAACTCTCAGTAAATTGCTCTCCCCTCTCTGAAATTCTTGCCGTAACTGACCTATAAGGCCCAGTCCAGTTGTAAAATTCTTTGATTCTAAATTCAAAAATATTTTAGTCTCTAACACACCTCTTTAACATCAGTACCGATGTTTAATCTTAAACTGCATTATTGTTGTTGTTCAATCGTTTTCACTTGTGTCTGACGCTTCATGGCTCCATTTGGGGTTTTCTTTGCAATGATAGTGGAGTGGTTTGTCATTTCCTTCTCCAGCTCATTTTACAGATGAGGAAACTGAGGCAAACAGGGTCACATAACTAGTAAGTGTCTAAGGCCAGACTCAGGAACTCAGAAAATCTTTCTGACTCCAGGTCCAGTGCTCTATCCATTATGCCACCCAGCTGCCCCTGTATTGCCTGACCTATAAATTAAAAAGTGTTAACTGACCTATAAATTAAGCTGCATTTCCTGACCTTCAAACTAGAAGTTGACCTCCACTAAAGTGCTCCTCTCTGTCATTCATGGGTTTCAAGGAGCCCCTAGGTTAGGTCCTATCCAAATAAAGACTTCAGGTACATGAAGGAATGGGTTGCATGTCTGTCACCTAAAGACCAGTCTAGCTAAGCCAGAAAGGCTATTTTTCAACCATAGCAATTCTTGAAGATTATCTTCTGAGTAACAGATGGGTCTTGATTGTCAGGAGAGAATTGCCCTCAATAACACAATCACAGATTCTTGAAGCACTGAAACAGGTAAATTAAAGTGTCAGAAAGCAATGTGCAGAGCAGTCCTAGAGACTGGAAGCAGAGAAGAATATGGGTTACTAGCAAAAATTGGCACCATCATTGAAAAACTTTCTCCACAGCTTGTATGAACTGATGCAGAGTGAAGTAAGTAGAACCAGGAAAATAATATACACAGTAACAATAATGTAAACAAAAAGAACAACAATAAAAATAACTGAATGTGAATGCTCTGTAATAATAATGACCAACCTTGGGCCCCAGAGAAGAGTTGAGAAATGCACCTTACTCTTCTCATTGCAGAGGTAGGTGACTAGGGATGTATAATAGTGTATATACCATAGAACATAGCAATTAGTTATGTGCTGGCTAGTTTTGTTAAACTGCTTTCCCCCTCTATTTTTCAAAATCTGTCACAAAGGATGGCTCACTGGATTTGGGGAGAAAGAAGGGAAATATTCAGAAATCAAAGTAATATGATAATAGAAGGTATTAACAAAAATGAGGAGAAAATTTTAAAATAAATTTAAAATAAAAACTTTCTCCTCTACTCTCTTTCAGAGGATAAATTGTTATACCCTGTGGAACTGGCACTTATTGATTCCCAAATAAGACTAAAAATGTTTTAAGAACAGAAATTATTTACTACTTTTTTTTTAACCTCCTAAAACTCCTAGAATGGTGGTGTTGGACGCATTGTAGATATTCAATTAAAAAATTTATTAAATACTTCCTATGTGCGAATCATATATGTACATGTATGTATGTATGTGTATATATACACACATGTATGTGTGAGTTTGTGTGTGTGTGTGTGTGTGTGTGTGTGTGTGTGTGTGTGTGTGGGGCAGATAAGTGGTGCAGTGGATAAAGTGCTGTGCCTGGAATCACAAAAACTCATCTTGCTGAGTTCAAATCTGCCCTCAGATATTTAATAGCTGTATGACCCTGGGCAAGTCACAAACCTCTGTAGTATCTTTGCCAAGAAAACCCCAAATGGGGTTGTGGAGAGTCAGACATGACTGAGTAAAAGTTGGTGGTATCCTCCAACTCTATCAGGTTGCAGATGAGGAAACTGAGGCTCTGAGAAGGAAGTGACTTATCTAAAATTAGATCAGTTATAATTGGTAGAGCTGGAATTATGGTCTAATCTAGGCCTTCAGGCTTTAAATTCAGTGTTCTTTCCACCACAATCACCATGGGACCTTAATTATTTAGTCCAACCCCTTCATTTTATAGGTGGGGAAACTGAGATCCTAAGAGCGAAAGTGATTTGTCAAGGTCACACAGCTTGTTCATGGCAGAGCAAAGAGCAGAACTCAGTCCTCAGGCTGATCCAGTGCTCTTCCCACTATGCTATTTCATCTTAGCAGAAGCCCCAGATTAGTGTCTCAACCTCATTGCACTTTTGTCAAGTACAGGAAAGCCGAAAGGAAGTAACTCACCTCCCCATTCTTTCTGCCAGGGATGATGAGTTACTTAGGGGTAAGAGGATTCTTCCTGGCTTCCCAAATCCTACAGAGGTTGAAATCAGGGAAACCACTGTAATCTTGAGGGGTTGGTGTGGGTAAAGATAAACATGTGGAAAAACTGATATTTTTGTTTTGTCTTGTTTTGTTTTTCTATGTGTGTGGTGAAACTGGTCATTTTTCCTATGTATTTCTATAGCTGTTCAAAAGAGTGGTATGAAAGGAATGAGGATAAATGAAAAGATACACATACATTTATATGCACATATATGTATGTGTGTGTATATGTGCATATGAGTATGTATTATGCACGTGTACTGTGTAATATATATTGTGTAATATACACACACATATATGTGTGTGTGTATATATGTATATATCTCCATAAACTGAGAGGACTGATGAACCTTAGAGGTCATGCTTTCTCCCTCTGGCCAGAGAGGTGAGGGACTGTAGGTCCTCCTGTAGGATGAAATGGTGACTTGGAGGAAGCTATTGGTCTGTGCAGGAGGAAAGGGTTTGTGATTGCAAAGCAGTGCTCCCATAACTGTGGCAACTTCTCTCTTCAAATCAAAAGCTCTGAAAGTAAGGCCTAAGCATGCCGACAGTGACATTATGGTCTTGGAGGAGAAGTGAGGGGAGATAGAGGGGTCCTATGAGAATCAGAGTAGGGATAATGGCCACTCTGATCTCCTCAGAGAGAGGGAGTACCAAGATGGAACTATGTCTATCCATCCCTCTAAATATTGTTAGACTAGGGAACATAAATTTTAGGTTAAAGCTGCAGTCCTGATGGCTATTCCTTAATGCAGGTGTCCCCCATGCTACTTAGCTAAGGCTTTGCTCCCCTTCCCACCAAACACCAGATCCATAAAGACCAAGTAGCAAATAAATCTATTGATCAAAGTTGGTAGCAAACAGAAATCAGAGAAAGTATACAGGTGGAGAACATACTAACCAATACTTTGAATAAATGAGCTGTCCTAGTGGGACTGATTTATCTCAGCTCAACTGAGACCATCCCAGATCTAACCCAAAGGAAAAATTCCCTGAAATCTCTAGTATAGCAGACTAGGGATAGGGACATGATTAAGGTGCTGGATCCTTTATGTGTTGGCTTCTTCCCAGTTTTTCTTTCCTTTCAGACACTTCTCCGTGAAGAGAATTGGACATTTTTAGTATTCTCTTTCAGAAACTAGAAGCCAGAAGACTAAGATCTCTCTTCTTTCAAGCTTCCAACAACTGCCCCTCACCAGGTTGGGGAGCACTGAGCAGTCAGTCTCCACCAATGAGGAGGGTTTTATGCAAAAGCTTTGAGCCAGGGGTTACACTTCATTTCCCTTTTCCCCTTAGGCTCACTCTTTTATCTCCTCTCTCCAGAGAGGAAACAAGACTGATGCCTTTCCATAGGGGAAGTCTATTTCTTAAAATACATATTTACCTTTCTTTGTTTAAATGTTTACTTTGCCTCTTAAGCTGGCAAATCTGATAAACCACTGTTAACCACTGGCATTGCTAATCTATGTGTGTCATTGTTCAAATGCAGTGGAGAGGAGGCCATTGGGAGGAAGCAGGAGGTGGAGAGAGAGGGCAAGGGAAAGAGAGAGATTTAAACTTGTGATATTTGACAGAATTTGATCTCTGGCTGGGGGTTCAGAGCTATAGAAATAAGTATTGATTTACTTCTCAACTTCCCAGGACTGAGAAAGAATGCTTATACTAGAGTTCCCCTAAACAGTGGAACAAATCAGCAGTGGTTGGTCCCCCAAAAGTTGACTGTGTGTGTGTGTATGTGTGAGAGAGAGAAAGAGACAGAGAGACAGAGACAGAGACAGAGAGAGGGAGGGACAGAGAGACAGAGAAACTTCTGTTTACTAGCATAGCAAAACACCAAACATCACCACTACTACTGTTAGACAAATATTTGAGTGACTATCATATGGAAAGAAGGATTAGAATTCTTTTTTTTCTGCCATAGGCAGAAGTTGCAGAGAGATAGATCTTTGGATTGGTAGAAAGGAATACTTCCTGACAATTAGAGGTATCCCAAAATGAAGTAGGCTTCCACAGGAGGAAATGGGGTCCCTTGCACTGGAGGTTTTCATATAGAGTTTGGATGACAATTTTGTTGGCAACATTGAAGAGGGAATTCTTGGTCAGATGTGGGTTGGACTAGATGATCCCTGATGTCTTTTCTGACTTGAAGTTTCTGTAATTTTTTGTTCAGAACAAGATGAACCCTGTTTAAGTCACTTGGCAAGTCATAACTTTTGTGGGCTACAGTTTACTCTTCTGAAAAATAAAGAGTTCAAATTAGAGGACCCCTAAAGTCCATGGGGCAGCTAGGTGGCACAGTGGATAGAGCACCAGGCCTGATGTTAGGAAGACCTGAGTTCAAATCTGGCCTCAGACACTTACTAGCTGGGCGACCCTGGGCAAGTCATTTCACATCTGTTTGCCTCAGTTTCTTCATCTGTAAAATGAGGTGGAGAAGGAAATGGCAAACCACTCCGGTATCTTTGCCAAGAAAACCCCAAATGGGGTCATGAAGAGTCAGACACAATTGAAATGACACAACAACAACAACAAAGTCCCTTCCATCTCTAAATTGATGAACTTAATTCTGCTTGAAGGAGGCACTTGTGAGAGGGTAGCTTTATTCAGTGACGGTCTGAGTATTGGGCCAACTGACTCCTTACCTATCTTGCTTGAAGGCTGGTGAGTAGGCTACATCCTGGCAAATGGCATCAATGTACTTGCTTTATGCTTGCATGGAATTAAACTTGTCAACAAAGTAGTTTGGGATAAGTGGTCCCTGAATATATCTTGCTCAAAGTGAAGCATGTCCTTGTTGTGGGTATAGATAGAAACAAGTAGCACTAGATAGAATGGTCTTGAGCAGGGATGTCCAGAAAAGATGGAAGGAAATGTCTACATGATACTAAAGATCTCAAAAAGTCAAAACCAGGAAGGTCAGGTAAGTCAGGGAAGAGAATGCTGGTATTATAAGTCAAGAGAGTCAGGGACCAGAAACTGGGAATTTAGAGGCTGAAGATAGTGCTCATGAGTGGAGTTGAGTTCTGATCCTGGGAAAGAAATAGTTCTTGTTGGCATTTTATATAAACTAATGATGTGTGTAACTCTGGGAAAATGGTTGTTAATCATAGCCAGAAAGAAGATCTAGGCTTATAAGAGAACCCTGGTTTTGATTGAGGCAGGAACAGGATAACTGGGATCACTTCTCATTCTCAGCCTGCCCATGATGTCTATTGCCCACACTCTCATTCAACAAGGAATATGCTCCTTCCTGTTCTTGGCATCTTAGCATCCATAGCTTCCTATGAGGGTCAGTTTGAATGTCACCTCCTATGGAAGGTCTTCCACAGGAGCATAGATTTAGAATTGGGAGCGACTTTAGAAGTCAATTAGTCCAATCCTATAATGTAACAGAAAGCAAATGAGGAAATCAAAGCCCAGAGATCAGATGATTTCCTCCGGGTCACCCAGCTTATAAATGACCACCACAGTTTGAACCCAAATGCTTTAACTCCAAATCCTGCATTATGATCCTTCTAGTTGTGTTTCTTCTCTCTTAAATTATCATGTACTTACTTATATATGCAAATGTTATACCTTCCAAGAAGACTGTAAGTTTCTGGAGGACAGAGACTATTTTAGATTTTGTATTTTAATCCCCATTGCTTAGCAAATTACCTTGCACACAATAGTCACTTAATACATATGTTTGTGCCCTTCCCCTTCTGGGTGGACCTGTCTTCTCATTTCCAGATCTTGTGCTCTTACCTGGATTTTCAAGACTCGTTTGGGCACTTGTCAGTGCAAAGATTGCCTGTGATAAGAAATTAATTATCTCAAGTTCTATTCCAGATGAAACAGACATGTGAAAGGGAACACACCAAGTACTTCTCACCCTATGCATAGAATAAAAAAAACTAATTATTTGGAGTCTAGTTTCTGTGTGTAGCATCCTCTCTGGGATCACTCTGTTAGTTTCTGCTTGTCTTCATGGTTTGGGATCTTAGATGGGCCTAACATTCTCAGGGTAACTCTGGGGGCTATACTCCTAGCATTGTAGCTCCAAGCCCACACTGGTGTGCTTCATATCAACAATTAGCCAGTAGCTTCAATTAGCTTTTAGCAAAGGCATTTAGTCAAATGGGATAGTAAGAGTAGTAGACACAAAACATCACCCCCAAAATGTAGGGTGCACTCTCCCATAAATACATACAACATCCACAGGGATAGATAGGGTACAATGGTAGTGAAAGCACATGGAGGGAACATATGTGGAATGAGGTACTGTACAGCGCCTGGTATAAGATTCCCTTCATGGAGTCTTTATCCAATTCCATATTCTTTTTTTTTTTTTTTTTGCTTTTTGGTGAGATGATTGGGGTTAAGTGACTTGCCCAAGGTCACATAGCTAGAAAGTGCTAAGTGTCTGAGGTCAGATTTGAACTCAGGTCCTCCTGACTCCAAGGCTGGAGCTCTATCCACTCTGCTACCTAGCTGCACCTTTTAGCCAATTCCCAATAGGCATAACTCTCTTCTGGGAAGGCAGGTATATTCTGAGGACTGGTTCCTTTCTGGAGACTGAAGCCAGAACTTCTTTCTGTCTGCTCCAAGGGACCACATTCCTTGAAGCTGCTACTTTCTTTTTTTTCTTTTTTTTCATTCTTTTTTTCCTTTCTTTCTTTCTTTCTTTCTTTCTTTCTTTCTTTCTTTCTTTCTTTCTTTCTTTCTTTCTTTCTTTCTTTCTTTCTTTCTTTCTTTCTTTCTTTCTTTCTTTCTCTCTCTCTCTCTCTCTCTCTTCCTTCCTTCCTTCCTTCCTTTCTTTCTTTCTTTTTTATTTTTAACATGTGTTTTTAAAACTTTGGGTTACCAATTTTCTCCCTCCCTCCCTCCCCATCCTCCCACATTGAAAAGGCAAGCATTTTGATACAGGTTATAGATGTGTAGTCATGTAAAACACTTTCATAGTAGTACTGTTGTGAAAAACTAAGTATATTTCCCTTCATCCTATCCTACTCCCCATTTATTCTATTCTCTCTTCTGACCCTGTCTCTCCTCAGAAGTGTTTGCTTTTGATTATCCCCTCCCCCAATCTGCCCTCCCCTCTATCAACCCCCTGCTGTCTTGTCCCCTTCCCCCCTTATTTTCCTGTAGGGTAAGATAGATTTCCATATGCCATTGTGCATGTTATTCTATCCTTAAGCCAAATCCTGTGAGAATAGGATTCACTCATTTCCTCTCATCTTCCCCCATTTCCCCTCTACTGTAAAAGCCTTTTCTTGTCTGTTTCATGTGAGATAATTTACTCCATTCTACTTCTCCCTTTCTCCTTCTCCTAGTATAATCCTCTCTCACCCCTTAATTTTATTTTCCAGATATCACCCCTTCATCTTCAACTCACCCTGTGCCCTCTATCTATCTATACATACATATAATTTTTTTCCCTCCCACTACCCTACTACTGACAAAGGACTCATGAGTTACAAATATCATCTTTCCCTGCAGGAATGTGAACAGTTCAACCTTAATAAGTCTCTTATGATTTCTCTTTCCTGTTTACCTCTTCCATGTTTCACTTGAGTCTTGTATTTGAAAGTCAAGTTTTCTATCCAGCTCTGGTCTTTTTCTCAGGAATGCTTGAAAGTCCCCTATTTCATTGAATGACCATTTTTTACCCTGAAGGATTATACTCAGTTTTGCTGGGTAGGTGATTCTAGGTTGTAGTCCTAACTCCTTTGCCCTCCAGAATATCATACTCCATGCCCTCCGGACCCTTAATGTAGAAGCTGCTAAATCTTGTGTTATCCTGATTGTGTTTCCACAATACTTAAATTTTCTTTCTGTCTGTTTGCAATATTTTCTACTTGACCTGGGCATTCTGGAATTTGGCTATAATATTCCTAGGAGTTTTCCTTTGGGAATCTCTTTCAGGAGGTGATCGGTGGATTCTTTCAATCTCTATTTTGCCCTCTGGTTCCAAAGTATCAGGGCAGTTTTCCTTGATAATTTCTTGAAGGATGATGTCTAGGCTCTTTTTTTTGATCATGGCTTTCAGATAGTCCAATAATTTTTAAGTTCTCTCTTCTGAATTTATTTTCCAGATCAGTTGTTTTTCCAATGAGATATTTCACATTCTCTTCTATTTTTTCATTCCTTTGGATTAGTGTTACAATGCCTTGATTTCTCAAATTGTCACTAGCTTCCAATTGCTCCATTCTAATTTTTAAGGAAGTATTTTCTTCAGTAATCTTTTGGACTTCCTTTTCCATTTGTCCAATTTTGATTTTTAGGGCATTCTTCTCCTCATTGGCTTTTTGGACCTCTTTTGCCATTTGGGTTAGACTATTTTTTCAGGAGTTACTTTCTTCAGTATTTTTTTGGGTCTCCTTAACATCACTCTCTACTTTTTTTCCCCTCTACTTCTCTTACTTGCTCCTCAAAATCCTTTTTGAACTCTTCCATGGCCTGGGACCAATTCATATTTTTCTTGGAGGCTTTGGATGTAGGAGTTTTGGCTTTGTTGTCTTCTTCTGGTTGTGTGTTTTGATCTTCTTTGTCACCAAAGTAAGATAATATAGCCTGACTCTTTTTGCACTGCTTGCTCATGATCCCAGTCAATTACTTGAGTTATAAACTCTTTGTTAAGGTAGGGGTCTGTTTCCAGTGTGGAGAATGTACTGTCCCAAGCTTCAGGGGTTTTGTGCAGCTGTTTTCAGAGATACTTCTAGAGACCTGTAAATTTTCAGTTCTTCCAAGGTGCTATGAACAAGGGAGAGGTGTTTACTCTTTCCTGGCCTGTGCTCTGGTCTATGAGTGACCACAAGCACTCTTTTCTGTCTTGGAACTGTGAGGAGGATTTCATCTCCACCACCACTACAAGCTCCACCACACCAGCACTCCTCCTCGCCCCAGGACCACCACCCAAAACTGTGACCCAGATCCAAGCACGGGCAAAGCAAGAGAATGCTGCACCAGCAGACAGATCCCTGCAATCCCTGTCTTATCAGCCACTCAATTCCCCCTCAGTCTGTGGGCCAGAAGCTCAGGAGGTAGACACCGCCCTGGGGCCGAGCTCAGGGAATGGGGCTGGAACCCCACCATGCTTCTCTCTCACCACCACAGAGACGGACTTTTCCCATTGACCTTCTAAGTTGTCTTTGGCATTCATGGGTTGAGAAGTCTGCAAACCACCACATCTGCCTGCTATTCAGTCCTCTGAGGCCTGCTCCAGGTTCTCTGCGGCCTGTGTGCCCATGCTGAACTGCGTTCCTCACCCTGCCCGACGCGATATACCTTTCTGATCAACCATCCAGGCTGTCTTTGGCTGGAAATTTGTTTCACTCTGTCTTTTTGTGGGTTCTGTTGCTTTAGAATTTGTTTAGAGCCATTTTTTATAGATATTTGGAGGGGTTTGGGGGAGAGCTCAAGCAAGTCACTGCTTTTACTCCACCATCTTGGCTCTGCCCCCCAAAGCTGCTACTTTCATACTATTAGGATGTGGGTTTGAAAAGGAGGAAAAGGACTGTTTTTGTCTTTCTTTGTAGGGGGCAAGGGAAAGCAATAAATATTTATATACTTCCTGTTACATTCCAGGCACTGTGCTAAGTACAAATATTATCTCATCTTATGCTCACAAATGCTTCAAGGTAGGTGCTATTATTATCCTCATTTTACAGTTGAAGAAACTGAGGCAGAGGTGAGATGACTTGCCCAGGGTCACACAGCTAGTATCTGAGGCCAGATTTGAACTCAGATCTTCCTGAGTCCAGATTCAGTGCTCTATCCACTGACCACCTAGTTGACTCATATCTTTAGCACGGTGCTTGGCACAAAATAAGTACTTAATAAATGATTGTTGACTTGACTCCTCAATCATCTTTCTGAACCTATGTTTGTCTTCAGTGTATTTCTGTGTTCTAGACTGAATGCGTTATTTGTTGTTGGTCCAATTCCTCTAATGACAGGGTTAGTAGGAGGAAGAGAGATGTTGGAGATATGGGGAAGGAGAGCATCTACACTTGTCCTCACCTATGTCTTGCCACTGGACTCCAGTGATTTTGGAGGAGAGAGTGAGGCTGATGACTTCCCTCAGCTCTGCCTCACTTAAATCCAATTCACTTGCAAGTCAAGACATCACCCTCCTGATGTCATTGGTCCTCTTTGAGAATGAAGGACAAATAACAACAACAATGGGAAAAGGGAGAAAAGAGGGAAGACAAGAAAGAGACAGGGAGACCATATCCTCATCCCTAAAGAATGATTTTAAAAAAAAAATTTAAAATTAAATTTCTTTTTCTTTTGGGGGGGGGAATCTAGTTCCAACTCTTGAACTGTAATCTGCAGCTTCTGATCTAGCACCTCTGATCTGGACTGACAGATTCCGTACTGACTTGCTGTTTTTATGCCTAGCCTAAGGAACTTGACTGATTATTTTCAGCCAGTCACAAGATGTTTCCTGTGTTGTGTCCTCTGCCCTTATGTAATGACCAAAGCCCTATAAGTCTCTCAAATCTTATTATGATGGACTTGTAGGAAAATTATTCAGCACCTACTACTAATCAATTTCTATGGTTCAATCAAAGGCTTTTGAACCTAATAAAGATGTTTGCATAGACAAATCTTGTTTACTGATTAAATTCTAATCATGTCTATTGGTTGATTATGGTAATTGAGGTATGTGTATGTGAGAGACCCTTTCTCTACATGTCTTTGGAATTAGACCCAAGTATTCTGAGCCCCTCCATGTTGAAAGATGGGCAGTAACACTTACCAATAGCCGAAAAAGACATGAAAGATTCATGAAGTCCAGGCATTTGAGTTAGATAGGGCTCTGAAGTTAGGGAACCCAACCCCATGGCTCACAGTCTGAGGATTCCAAAGTGGTGGCTAAGGAATCTATAGGCTAGGGTCAGAGACTGAGATAGAAAGGTTACATCTGCCAATAATGGTACTGGGCGGAAGGTGATGAAATGTAGCCTTCCTCAGCACAGAGTGGGGAGGGAGGATGATGAGGGCAATCAATATGTTGAACAGATTGTTAGCACTGCTTTTTGGTGACTCAAATAGTGGTTATTTTTGCTTAACTGTGTTTGTTATAAATAAAATTTCAATTCTGGTGGGTGCAGGAGCAGGGGTGTCAGAAATGACTGATGTAAGAACTAAAGGCATCAATAAAACTTATTTTAAAAACAGTTTTAATTAAGGGCCCAATGGTTGGAAGGCAGTGTCAGAGACATCTCTGGGTGGGAGCTTCTCTCTCTTCAGTCACCTAAGGGCCCCTGTTGCCATTTCTGCTGGGTTGTACAGTTACCTTGTCTGGCCCAGTCAGATCCTCTGAACGAAATGGAACTTAACAGGCTCCTAGCTCATAAATTTAGAGCTGGGAAGGACTTTAGAGGTCCTCTAGTCTAACTTCTTTCCTTCCCTCCCCTCCCCTCCCCTCCCCTCCCCTCCCCTCCCCTTTCCTTCCCTTCCCTGTCACACAGCTAGTGTCAAGTGTCTGAGGCCAAATTTTTTTTGGGGGTCTAGACAACGGGGTTAAGTGACTTGCCCATGGTCACACAGCTGAGGCCAGATTTGAACTCAAGTCCTTCTGATTCCAAGGCTGGAGCTCTATCCAGTGCAGCGTTCTTTCTGCTGAACTGCCCTACCTTCTCAACACCTCAATTGGCCAGCAGAATAGACTGGGGGTGGGGTGGGAATTTCAAGGCAGTTTAGAGGAGCAGAGGATCTGAGAAGGTCAAGGGAATGAGGTTGTTGGGTCTCAGTCTCTGTGTTGCTGCTGCTGTGACATTAAGCTGTTCTGGGCACCGCCTGTATTTGGCCCCTGAATTTGCCTGTCCTTCAGCAGCTGTTTTTTTGAAGGTGTGATGAAGCCACCCTCTTGGGAGATAGCTGAGAGCTGCTCTTAAATCCTCAAAGCTGGGTATCTAGGGCAATGTTAGTTGGCACACTCATTCTGTAAGCTTAACTTGAAAAGCCCAAGAGATCATTGTAAGCTGCTTCTCTCTCCCTTTCATGCAGACCTTTCATTTTGTTTTTTAGATACAAAGAAATAAGATAAGCACAGTCCCTGTGACATCAGTTACTACATCCTTGCCATTTTGGCTGTGGTTTGATAGATGCTTTTTTGTATTCTTCATTGGAATTCTTTCCCCTGTTCCCCCTTTCCCAACTAGAATGTCAACTTGTCAGCCTGCCGCCTCCTCCACCAACTCGACTTTCATCTTGACGTTGGAGACGGTTTCTGCCAGCGTCAGCCATGGCTTTAGATCTGTGGGCACAAAGAATCGTTGAGATGCAACATGTAACTTCATTATTTACATTTTCATATTCTATTAGCCCTTTTTTAATGCCTCTATTGAACAGAGGCTTAAATGGTGTAAGACTGATAGTAATAGGACATTTAATTGTTTGCTTGTCTAACTCACACAGTCCTAATTAAATATTGTTTTTCATTTAGTAGGTTATGCAATGATGGTTTTTTCCTCTGTCATTGAAAACAGAGGAACTGTGCTAGAATGCCGATGAGCTAAGTCTGCTTTTCATAATCACACTCATTTTTCAATCTAACAATGGGAGTCTAGAGTGGGTGCTTCAGCCCCTTGTTCTGCAGGACGCTTGAGTATGGAAGAAGAGGTGGGAGGGAAAGATTTTGGACTGGCCCTAGACTCCAAGGGGGTTGAAGGAGGGGGAAATGACTGGAAGATGAAATCTCATTACCCTTTCACTGAAGGTATGGGGCTGTTGATTTTTTTTTTATCAGAATTACTGACTCTTGTCATTAAAGTCCAGTCTGTTCTGAAATTCTTAAAAGACTAGAGAGATGAGGGACCAGAGTGTGGAATGCTGCAAATAATGTTGGATGTAGTAGATGTCAGATTGTGCCCAATTTTATTCTCCTTTATCACAAATTCTAGGATGGAGAGGGTACTTTTCCCTAGGTTACCATCATATCTATTTTAGCAACTAGTTCCTCCTTGTTAGCCACAAAATAACAGTTCTCTCCATTGGTTCCTTTACCTTTTGATGCACAAATTAGCATTAAGGCAAACTAGGATTTGATTAGCTGTACTGCTTTTGGCAGAGAGAGAGGAGGGCAGAAAGGAGAGAGATCCAACCGATGTTGGATAATTGGAATCCCCCATCACTACTATTCAGGTTCTTTGCCAGACTTGCGATCTCTTTCTTGATCTTTTTTTCTTTCTGTCTAGATGGTCCGCAGTATACCCTCATGTAAATATCACTTCTGTTTAACCTGCATCTGATTTTTAACCAAATGTTCTCTGCCATGCTTTTCTGCCTCTGGTTCTTGAATTTATTTTTAATATATGATGCAACTACACCCTTCCTTTTATCGATCCCACTCTTTTTGAATAAGGTATAGCCTTCCAGAGTCACATTCCAGTTATAGATTACATCTCAGAAAGTTTCAGTAGTACCTAAGAGCTCAAATATGCCTCTCAGCATTAAGATCTGTAGTTTCTCTTTCTTGTTACCCACACTTGACACATTTATTTAAAGGCATCCGAGATCATGAGTTTTGTTGCTGAATTTTTTTTTTGGATTTTGTCTCCCATGAATTTCTGAGTAACTCTACTACCTTTCTTCCTGCATTATAGCTACTCTCTATACCTATGGGTATGTTTAAATAGTTTTCAGCTACATTTATACTTATGGATGTATTTAAATAGTTTTCTCCCTCCCCAGTTGCCTTTCCACTTTAAAGCCATTTTGATCAGATTTGCAATTCCAGGCAAATTCCAGGATTTGCAACTCCAGGCAAATACATTTTGATGAGCTCTTACTAGGTACACTCCATCCCTGGCCAAGAGTCCATCATTTCTATATTTAAGGTAAATGCCAGTCTTTTTGCAGCTTCTGTTCCTTTCTCTTAGGGCTGACTAATTTAGAAACTGTCCTATTGTGGCAGCTAGGTGACTCAGTGGATAGAGTGCTGGGCCTCGAGTCGGAAGACTCATCTTGAGTTGAAACCTGGCCTCAGACACGTACTAGCTGTGTGACCCTGGCCAAGTCATTTAACCCTGTTTGTCTCAGGTTCATCTGTAAAATGAACTGGAAAAGGAAGTGGCGAACTATGCTAGGATCTTTGCCAAGAAATCCCCAAAAGGGGTCACAAAGACATGACTGAACAACAACGAATTTAGAAGTGATTCTATTCCAGAAGCTTTCATAAGTCTATTTTCTGGGATATTTCATTTCCCATAAGTCCTTCCTGTTGTACTTTTCCATCAACCTGATGTTTTCATTTCATTTTATCCAATAATTCCTTTCTAAGGTATCCTCATGATTATGATAATGATGTTGTTGATGATGAGGATGATGATGATGTGAGTCACTGAGTTTTAACATGTGAATTGAATATTTATATAATTTAGAAATTAAAAAAAAAACCTATAATGCTCTCCCTCTATCTTTCCACCTGCATTTTTTAGTTAAGACTATCAAAGTTTGGGCCTGAAGTCACAAACACTCATCTTCCTGAGTTCAAATCTGACTTCAGACACTTACTAGCTGAGTGATCCTGGGCAAATCACTTAACCCTATTTGCCTCAGTCTTCTCATCTGTAAAATGAGCTGGAGAAGGAAATGTCAAACCACTCCAGTATCTCTGCCAAGAACACCCCAAATGAAGTCAGGAAGAGTCGGATACAACTGAAAAAAGACTGAACAACATCAAATCACTTTTGTATAATTTTTGCTCTGAGGGAGTAAATAGGGTCTTTCACATAGTAAGTGCTTATGAAGTGTTTGGTGAATGAATCAGTGTCATAGAGATCAAAAGGTCACACATTGAGAGCTGAAAGGGACCTCGGAAGCCATCTAGTGTAACTCCCTCATTTTATAACTGAGGAAATTGAGACCTGGAGATGTCAAGTGACTTGTTCAGGGTCACTCATATAGTAAGTGCAATTTCTCTTTCTCTTGTGGCTTTCAAGTGAAGATGAATATAGCTATGATCTTCCAGGTGGGGAAGGTGTCTTGATCTTTCCTTTTCACCTGGTTGCCATGTTGCCTGAAGCTGCTATTTTTCTTTCTTTGTTCTATTTCATTCTTTCCTGCTCCTAAGTGAATGAGTTATGGGAGAAAACTAAGCCAAGTTACAACCTTGCTGGGAGGAATGTTTAGTAGCAAGCTCTTGATATTTGAGCCCAGGATGCTTAGGGGTAGGTGAGGTAGAAGGCAGTGGGGAAATGGGCTGCAATATGTTCATATTTGTTTTTGCTATAGCATCTCTGTGAATATCCCTTGGTAAAAGCCAGTTACTATTAATTGCTTATCAATGACATTGAGGAGATATCTACTGATTAATCTTGTTCAGATTGCACTCAGGAATGTTTCCAGCCACATTGGACACTTCTGGTCTAAAGCATTGAGGAATTTAGTGACTTGTCCAAGGTCAAACAGAAAGTACATATCAGAGATGGAACTTAAATCCAGGTCTTCCTAGATCCAAGACTTGCTCTCTAGCCACTATGCCACACTGACTCTTATCCTTTATCACCATCACCATCCCCATCCCCATCATCATCATCAACATGCCTTGGTCTCTTTCAGGCAAGACACAGTGGGCACAAAACTGTCAAGGTATCAAGGAGAAAGCTGAAGCTGAGTATATGAAGATACTTTCTGACCTATGCAAATTGATTCAAAGTGAAGCTCAGTAGACTAGATTAGAACTAGGAAAACAATACACACAAAGACTATGCCAATGTAAACGGAAAAGAACAACACTCCCCCAAAAAATGGGAAACGGATATTGCAAAAAATAAAGAACAAGCTTGGCCCCAAAGAAGAGATATGAGAAGACGCTTCTCCCCCAGGTTCTTTTGCAGAAACAAGGGTGCAAGGATACAAAGCATTGCATATATTGTCAGATTTTGTCAATGTATTGATAAGTTGTGCTGTTTTTTCTCTCTCTTTTTAAAATTCGTTATTAGAATGGCTCTTGGGTAAGGGGAGAAATACAGGACAAATTTTAGGTGATGTAAAAACAAAATATATCGACAAAAATCTATAATTTTTTTTAAAGGAGAGACAACATCCAGAAATCAGAGCTCAATGGTAAGAATATGCCTAAAGCAACCAACACCTATCTGAAGCCAGTTTTAATGTACACTTTTAGAATGGTAAAATGAACCACAATACATTTGGAAAGTAGCCTAATAGAAATCTGTGCAATGTTAATTGAACGCAGTGTTCATCACCCTAAGGCAGCTATAGAAAGATTAATGTTTCCTCATCAAAAAGGAGGGAGAGGATTGATAGACATTCTCAGAACACATGGTAAACAAGTAGAAAAACTATAGGAATGATTTTGGAACAAGCAGAGATCACTTTGCCGATCAATGGTTAAAGACTGATGACAGGCACATACTATTAAATTTGTGAGATGCAGTGGAAACTGGTTTTTCTCTAGATGAGACTTATTAAATTGCTAAAATCCAAGTGTAGAATCAAAGCCTCCTTTATGGGTAAGACCCCATGAAACTAACAATATTTCAACAAAGATGCCTTAAGCAGGTAGCTGAATCATTCAGATTTATTTATGGAAATGAGGAGTCTATAATGACAATTCAGGACCATGCCATTCCCACCAGAATTTACAGAAGGGCTATCCTTAAGGAGCCCAGACTTAGTAATCAATTTAGATTATGCAAGGAAATGACAGAAACTGTCCAACATATCACTGTAGGCAGCAAATTTATTACCTACTGAATACCTAGGAAGATATCACCTGCTGGCTTGAATTACATATCAGAAACTCATTATCTTTCATGGACTGACAGACAAAAAAATCCCTATACTACAAAAATAGACTTCAAAATATTCTTGAGAATTCAACCAACAAACTGTACTGGAATCAGACTATTCTCACAGACTGAAGTGTTGTCTAGAATCTCCTGGACACAATATTGATCTATTCCTGAACACAATATTGATCTATGAAACTTAGAAACAATATATATATATATATGTATATATATATATATTTTTTTTTGGCAAGGCAATTGGGGTTAAGTGACTTGCCCAGGGTCACATAGCTAGTGAGAATCATGTGTCTGAGGCTAGATTTGAACTCAGGTTCTCCTGACTCCGGGGCTGGTGCTCTATCCACTGCACCATCTAGCTGTCCCAGAACAATGTTCTTAATATGTATAACTATGTGGTGGGCTTGGAGTCAAAAAGACCTGAGTTCAAATGTCCAACCTTAGATGGTTCCTAGCTATGTGACCCTAGGTAAGTCACTTAACCCCTGTCTGCCTCAGCTTCCTCAACTATAAGATGAGGATAATAATAATACCTATCTCCCAGAGTTTTTGTGGGAATCAAATGAGAGAATATATGTAAAGTGCTTAGCATATTGCCTAATGTGTGGTAGGTACTCATTCCCTTTTTTTTCCCTCCCCCCCCCAAATACTCAATAACTCCAGGCTATACAGACTGAAAAAAAAATTGAAAATATAGCGACTTAGTAGAAGAAATCCAAATCACATGGAAATAGGATGAAGTATATACCCTCTTTCTAATTCTGCCTGCCACTAGAATTATACCAAGGATGTTTTCAGTGAAGCCTACAGGACATGAGCTTACATCCTAATACTTTTATTAAGCTAAAAAAATTATTATTTTATCCACTTCTGCAATACTCTGTAGGACAGTAAATATAGAAGAGTAATAGAAGGTCCTGGGATCATTTCTGGCTGAACTCCATCAAACAAGATGAGAATAAGATCATAACGATGATAGCTCCTATTTATACTGATAGCTGTCCACAGTTGCTGCAACTCCTGTCTCATGACTGAGAAAGAACAAGATATTTGCTAGGCCTTTTTTCATGTAGCCATCTTCCTTGGTTAGCACATATGAAAGTAGAAGCTTTGTAACAGGAGTCCTGGCACCCTTCCTGTGCCCTTTTATACCATAATTCATTAATAAAAGCTAGATATAGATTCTTTATACTAGGCCATTTCTGTAGGGACGAGATGCTGAAGCTAAAGGGGCCACAGGTTTGCATTTGCAGAGCCGAGACTAGGTTTGGGGCGGCAAAGTGAGATGTCGCTTGCAATATGCAAGGAGGACATATGGAAGAGCATTCTTAATTATTCTGATATTACTTTTTATAAATGCTTATATTTTTAAAGCCAGAAAAATCCACTCTTTATGGCAAAAATATATTTATGTTGTGAACATAAGGTCATGTGTTGTTACAGTGAAGGCTCAAAGTCTCTGGTGGGCCATAATACCCAGGATGCAATGTCCACATCTCACCTTATGTCACCCATGCACTGCCCCCAGCTTTGACTGCCCATTGTGATGTAGATCTTACTGGCCAACATGAGCCATAAGCATGGAAAGACTATCTGACATTCAATAATTTTAGGGCCAACACTCAACAGGGGACAATTTTAGCAAGTGACTAACAGGTTTTATCTGCTTGGTCCCCTACCATTTTGCACCTCTCGGAGGCCACTGGAAACTTTATAATGAAATCAATACTTATTGATTTTTGCCAGGCTAGAGAAACAGCGGTGTGTTAACAATCTAATTTCAAACTGGCATAAAGACCTTGGAGCCGAGGAGAGCCCAGAGGAGCTAACGAGGAACCTCAGTACTGGTGGATGGGGAGCTGAGTCAGACTAAGCTTTTTAGGTGGTCCTTGGGATGGGGTCAGTGCTGTGGAAACCATGTTGCCAGGTTTTCTGGATTTCTAAGGAGATTGGGGGTGCTAGCATACTTCGCTCTGTCCTCTGTCTCTGTGTCTGTCTGTCTTCTCTGTATTTGTGTCTGTTTCTAGAAATCTCTCTTTGCTTCTGTGATTACAGAAACCGTTTACAGATTCAGTATAAGGCCAAGCTTTTTATTTTATTTTTATTTTATTTTTTATTTATTGACAAATAAATAAAAATTTTTTATTTTATTTATTGACAAATGTTGACTAATAAGAAATCTTGTTATTAAGAAAGCTAGGTGGTGCTATGATAGAGCACCAGCCCTGGAGTCAGGAAGACCTGAGTTCAAATCCAGCCTCAGACACTTGACACTTAATAGCTGTGTGACCCTGAGCAAGTCACTTAACCCCATTGCCCATTTCATGGGTATTCTTTAGTACAGGCAGCAATTACAAATGATGAGGACTGCCTGGGACTAGGTGATGGTTTGGGGATAGAGCAGGATTGTGATCTAGATTCTTGGCTTCTGGTCCCTGTACCTTTGCTTACTCACTATAGGATCTTAGATCTTATGTAAGCTAGGTGATGCAGTGGATGGAACCCTGGGCTTGGAGTCAGGAAGGCCTGGGTTCAAATTTGGCCTCAAATACTTACTAGCTATTTGACTCTGGGCAAGTTGCTTAACCTCTGTCTACCTCAGTTTCCTCAACTGTAAAATGAGGATCATGACAGCACCTACCTCCTAGGGTTGTTGTAAGAATCAAGTGAGATAATATTTATAAAGTGCTCATCACAGTGCTTGGCACATAGTAGATTCTTAATAAACATTTGCCTCTTCCTCCCCCCCATCTCCCATACTTGCTTGGGTTTGGTGCAGTTTAATAGTTGATGACTTCATCTATATACCATCTCCCTTTTTATAATAGTTGGTTTTAGGTATGGAATAAAGTGAAATGTAGAAGGTGTTGCCCAATCTAACATAAATCCCAGAATGATGAAGTCCATGTAATACAATAGCTAGAAACTGGTCTTAGAGTTAGTAAGACCTGGTTTTCAGTATAGCCTCTGAAATTTGGAAGCTATGCGATTGTGGGTGTATGTCTCATTTCCCCAGTCATTTTCTGAGACTATAAGTTATAGAACACTAACCAATTTACTTTGGTAGAAGGAGCTTCTTCACTAGACTTGCCAATGTTGATAAAATTGCAGATCCAGATCAAACCAAAAGCAAAAAAAGCAAAAAAAAAAAAAAACAAACCCCTAGAATTCTAACATAGGCATAAAAGTTTGAATGTGAATAAGACAGTAACCCCAAATATGATTTCTGGCTGCATCTTTGCTCTGGCAGATAATGAAGGATTTTAGTTATACTTCATGTCTGAGTTATTTTTTCCTGAAACTCCTAAGCACCAGAACATTGGACAAGAAAAAGTGGAGGAGGGAGGTGAGATCCTCCTTAGAGTAAATATCATGCAATCCCTTTGAAATTCACAAAAAAAATTCAAATTTTGCCAGCTGGTGATGGATTTCAGTTCTTAAAGATGAGGGAAGAATTAGTAATTTTCATTCCTCAGTTGTTTCAGTTGTGTCTGACTCTTTGTGACCCCATTTGAGGTTTTCTTGGCAAAAATACAAGAGGGATTTACCATTTCCTTCTCTGGCTCATTTTGCAGACTAGGAAACTGGAGCAAACAGGGTTAAGTGACTCGCCCAAGGTCACGCAGCTAGCAAGTGTCTGAGGCCAGATTTGAACTCAGGAAAATGAGTCTTCCTGACTCCAGGACCAGCTCTATCCATTGAGCCCCTAGCTGACCAGAATTAGTAATACTCATTCTTAAATGGATTTGAAAAGCGAAGAACAGTGAAAACTAATCAAGCCCATGTGCCTGTGGTAAATCAGGACTGTTGGGAATTATATCTGACTCCCTCTCTTACCTTAAGTGTGAGGTAGTAGAAAAAGCATCCCACTCTCTCAGGAGATCAGAATATGAGTCCTGACCCTGCCACTTCCTAGTCCAGGGACCAGAAGCAAGGCCCTTCATCTCTCCAAATATCATTGTCTACAGTTTGCTCATTGGTAAAATGGAGATAATTATGCTCATGCTACTTATTTCACGGGGATTTTGAGAAAGTGCTTTATAAACTTCATCTAAGAATACAAGGGGTAAGTAGTAGTGGGCCCCACATGTGCAGTGAGGCTCCAGGTGTGTGGCTTGAAGGAAGGCAGAATAGACATCTCCAACCTCTTCTCCTCCAATCCTTCTCCAAGGGAGAATTTCATTCCTGCCAGGAGGAGGAGCAGGAAATTGGAGTCAGAGATCACCACTCTGAGAGTGGGGGGACTGGGCTAGAAGTATATCTCTCCACTCCCTTAAATATCATTAGTCTAGGATGGGGTGGGGAACCTGCGGCCTCACACGTGGCCCTCAAGTGTGGCCCTTTGATTAAACCTAAACTTCATAGAACAAATAGCTTGTGAAGTTTGGATTCAGTCAAAGGGCTGCACTTGAAGATCTAGAGGGCCATATGTGACCCCGAGAAGGCGGGTTCCTCACCCCTGGGGGATATGATCAGGTTGGAGCTAACTTTGGATTGCTTTGTCATTTCTGGCAGGGTGAGGGGAACTCTGAGCTCTATATGCAAGGCTTGACCCCTTCCCCACTTAATATCATATTCCACAATGAACATATAAAGAGAATAGCAAAGAAACCCAATAATCTAAATCATAGCAAAACAGAAATCAGAGACAGTATCATAGGAGAACATATCCCAGACAATACAGAGTGAAGAAGCTCTTCTATTAGGGGCATATTAACTCAATTCAACCAAGAGAGAGGGTCCTAGATCTCACCCAAGGGAAAATTCCCCCAAGTCTCTAGAGTAGCAAACTAGAAATAGGGACATGATAGAGACTGCCTGCTCCTCTCATTTCTTCCCAGAGGCTTTTCCTTCAGCAACCTGAAGTGGGGTTGGCCTCTTCCCATTTTCTCTCTAGAATCTGGAAGCTAGGAGCACCAGAATGATGAGTCCCTAAAGGGGGACAGGTGAACACTGGAGCTCTCTCACCTCTATCAGGCTCCTTCCTGTCCATCATGCAGGGCAGGGCATTCATCTTTACCAATAAGGGGAGAGTCCCGTACCAATAGGTTTTGGGACAGGGGTTACAGTTAAAGTGACACGCAAATGTAAAATGAGTTCCCAGGATCATAAATTTAGAACTGGAAAGGAATTTAAAGGCTATCTAAGCCAACCATCTTATTTTAAGGATGAAGAACTGAGGCCCAGAGAGGTTATGTGACTTGTCCATAGACACACAGGTAGTAAATGCCTTGGGCAGGATTTGGATCTAAGTCTTCCTGGCTACCATATTTTGAAGGCTTTCTTTCTCCTCTCAATCCCATAGAAGGCAGCTGTTGAGGTCCAGAAAATGGGGCTTCATATTATGAAGTTAATTAAGGGTGGAGCTGCTGTGTGGGCTTGACACTGACCTCCTGGCTGTTCCAGGAACAAGACAACCCATCTCTCAGCTCTAAGCATTCTTTCTAACTGCTTCTTATACCTGGAATGCTCTTCCTCCTCTGCTCTATCTACTGACCTCTCTGACTTCCTTTAAGTCCCAGCTAAAATCCTACCTTCTACAGGAAGCCTTCCCCAACTTCTCATAATTCCAATGCCTTCCCTCTTAATTATTTCTGATTTATCCAGTACGTAGCTTGCTTTGTATATATTTGTTGGCATGTTCTCTGCCTCAGTTCTTAATAAACCTTAATCACTGAATGGGTGTTTGTAAGGGACCACAGGCCCAGTATGACCTCTGGAAAATTACTAGGTTGCAGTTGTCAAGGCCTCCTTGTGATAAGAACAAATTACGGACAAAGCTGTACCTCTTCCTGGAATACCCCTATACCTTTGGTGGTCCTTGTGATAAGAACAAATTACGGACAAAGCTGTACCTCTTCCTGGAATACCCCGCCCCTATACCGGTGGTGGAACTCCCCCACTCCCTCTTACTGTGTGTATAACTACCCTGAGCTTGCCTTCAATAAACGAGACTTGATCAGAAAGCCTGTCTTGTCTCCATTTCCTGTGTCCCCTGCTCCCCTCCTTCTCTTACAGGTCCGGACCTCCGTTGATGTCCCGTGGGACAGGACATTTGGCGCCCAACGTGGGGCCCGAGACCCCCTTAAAAGGAGTAAAGGTTTTTGGTGTGTGCTCCTGTGGAAAAAACGACTGCAGTCACGATACATGAGAATTGGTCGCCGTGGATTTGCCTGATCTGCGGAATAGAGACCTGAGGTAAGGAGACACTCTCAAAATGGGGCAGGATGCTAGTAGTCATGAAAAATTTGTAGAAGGGCTTAAGGCCTCATTAAAGACACGGGGAGTAAAGGTTAAGAAAAAGGATCTTATACAATTTTTTGTTTTTTTAAAGGACGTTTGTCCTTGGTTCCCCCAGGAAGGAACTATAGATGAGAAAAGATGGAAACGGGTGGGAGATTGTCTTAATGATTATTTTAGAACTTTCGGGCCCCAGAAGGTCCCTGTTACTGCGTTCAATTACTGGAATTGTATTTATGATATTTTGAAAATACGTCCTTTTGAGACGGAGGTTTGTAAGATTGTCAGTGAAAAAGACGGAGGCCCCCCGGAGCCTCCTTGTCCATTACCAGCCCCACCCGCAACAGAGGATGAGTCTAGGAAGGATTGTGATTCTGTGTCCATCGACATGCCCTTAGATGATTTTTCCTCCCAAAGTAGGAGAGTTGAGCGCATTTATCCTGTTTTACAAGAGGCTTTGGTCAAGAGGTCAAATGATACCTTAGATCCTACCGATGCAGCTGACCTTGAGCAGGAGGCTGCTTCTTATAATGACCCCTATAATTTCAGTGCCGCTCCTGCATGTTTTCCTACTATACAGCACTCTGCTTCCGTGCCCGCTGCTCCTGCTTCTCCACTCCCAACCCCTCATCTTCCTGCTTCTCTGCCCCCTTCTGCTCCCCCTTCTTATCATACTCTTCCCTCTTTTCCGCCTGTTGATACTCCCTTGACCTCGCTCCCCTCTCAGATTCAGTCCCTCCGACAGATGTTGATGTTTAAGAAAGAGAAAGCACAGCTGCTTAAGGAACTACGGCTCCTTGATTTGGAACTTGCTGATTGCATTCCTGGCCCAGCTGTTGCTCTCACTGCCCCTACAGTAACCTCCAAACCCAAATCCGAATCCCCTGTTTTGGCCCCCCTCCCCCACACTTAACCGAAGGAGGGAGGACCTGGGCCCTTTTAGAATGGAAGAAGTTTAAAGAGTTAAAAGAGGCACTAAATACAGCGTTGGCAGCTGTTTCCCAATGTGCCCTATGGGCTTTTAGTAAGATTCAGGCTTTGGGGAAACAAAGGCCCTCCCTGACCAAGATTAAAAAAGGTCCTGATAAACCCTTCCCGGATTTCGTGGCCCGCCTACAGGCAGCCAGAGGACTATCAGAAGTGCTGAAAACAAAAGAGACTAAATTGTACTATCTATGCGGGAAAGCCAGTCAGTTTAAGGCACAATGCCGCCAGAAACCTGGTGGAGCCTGCCCTAAGGCAATTTGTTACAATTGTAACAAATCTGGCCATTATGCTAAAGAATGCTGCAAGCCAGTCAGGAGGCGGGGCAAGGAGGGCCCCTCAACAAGCTTACCAGATGGAAGCTCCACCCCCTCGGAATGTGCCCTCGGGGCTGCATCAGGAAAATCTCCGACTTTTACCCGGTGGTTCGGACTTCCCCTTTACAGCAAGGGAATTTTCCAAATTGACCCCGGTGGTTGCTGGTTTGAGATACAATTTATGGGGAAGGGATATTTTGAAGGCTTGTGGGGCATCTGTTTATATACCACCCCCGCAGGATTTTTAATTGGGGCCGTTGGGCAACAGCAAAAATTTTCTTGTATCAGACCCACTCCTCTAACATGGAGATCTAATAACCCAGTCTGGGTACCCCAATGGTCCCTCCCTGCAGAGAAAGCCCAGGCTTTACGTGATATAGTGCAGCACCAGTTACAGGTGGGGCACATTGAGCCCACGTCCAGCCCCTGGAACAGCCCAGTGTTTGTAATAAAAAAGAAATCAGGGAAATTTCGAATGTTAATAGATCTCAGGGCGGTTAACACCACCCTAGAGCCCATGGGAACCCTACAGCCTGGCCTTCCCTCCCCTAATTTAGTGCCATCTGGATGGCCTGTGACAGTCATAGACATCCAAGATTGTTTTTTCTCTATCCCATTATCCCCAGAAGATAGAAAGAGATTTGCCTTTACCATACCCACTACCAATAATGCAGGACCAGATTTAAGATATCAGTGGAAGGTCCTGCCCCAAGGAATGTGCTGCAGTCCCACCTTATGTCAGGCTTATGTGGGAAGAGTGCTGGACCCTATCAGGGACAAATGGCCTAAAGCCACAATACTTCACTATATGGACGATATTTTATTAGCCACCAGCAGTGATGAAACATTAGCAAGATTAGTAAAAGAAACCGTCTCTGCACTTGCTCATTATGGTTTGGTGGTGGCCCCTGACAAAGTCCAACAAAATTACCCACTCATATACCTAGACCTTCGTATGGAGGCTGTCTCTATTAGCAATCAAATTCCTGAACTAGGGCTTGATGAGATAACCACCTTGAATCACTTCCAAAAGTTAGTGGGACAGATCCAATGGCTCAGGGCCCACACACCCATTCCTCCTGCTGTAATGCAGCCTTTATATGATATCTTAAAAGGAAATTCAGATTTAAACTCCCCTCGGGCATGGACTCCTGCTGCTAAGGCAGCAGTGTCCCAAATATTCTCACTTGCTGCCCAGGCCCAGACCGCCAGATGGGACCCCAAAGGTAGAATAGAGGTCTCCTTGGTCAATCAACAGAGTCCTTTTTGTGTTATACACCAAGGTCCCAAATTATTAGAATTTGTATATGCAAAGAAGGCTCACAAGGTACTGCCAAATTATTATGAGATGTTAGGAGAACTAGCCTTAGCTGCAGTACAAAGGGCTGTCCACTTGTCTGGACAACGACCTTTACTTTACTCGAATTTTGAACCTGGACAGCGAGAAGCCATTATGCAAACCTATTGGTCTTGGGCACATTGCTCCCAATGGGCTGAGATAAGTCCTCATTCCTCCTGTCTGCTTCTCCCTATGCTAGAGCAAATAACCTTAGCACCACCCCAACGAAAGGTTATGGGGGAACCTGTTCAAGGCTTAAATGTTTTCACTGATGCTACAAAAATCTATAAGGCCTCTATTTATCATGAGGCCTCCAAGGAAATAACAGTATTAGAAACCCCCTATGACTCTACCCAGAAAAATGAGCTCTTTGCCATCCTCCAGGCTTGCCGTAAATATCCTGAGCCTATAAACATAATCTCTGATAGTCTATATGCAGTAAAGGTTCTTAAATGCATAGAGGACGCTGTCCTCCAACCTCATAAGTCCACCATATCCTCTCTCCTGAGGGAATTACAGCAAATTTTGTTGCAGCGAAAAAACCCCCTTTACATTCTCCATGTTTATTCTCATCAGTCCACCTCAGGAGGCATTTTTGAGGGCAATGATGTAGCAGATCGTGCTTTACAGTGCTCCCTACTGCCAGGCCTCACCCCTCCTGAACAAGCCCATGATTTTTTACACCTACCAGCGAGCTCCCTGAGACGCCTGTATGGTTTAATTCGTGAACAGGCTCGACAAATTGTGAGGCGATGTGTGCGCTGTGTTCCTTTTCTGCCCCCTCCACCCAGTAAGGGGATTAACCCACGAGGTCTTTTTCCTAACGCCCTATGGCAAATGGATGTGACTCATGTTTCTGATTTTGGTCATTTAAAATATATGCATGTCTCCATTGATACTCACAGTGGCTTTCTCTCTGCCACATTGCAGAGCGGTGAGGCCTGCCGCCACGTGATAGCTCATGTCCTCTCTTGCCTCACTGTTATGGGCAAGCCCGAGTCTATTAAAACCGATAATGGGCCTGGCTACGCTGGCACAGCTTTTCGCTCCTTCTGTGCCACCCTTGGTATCTCTCATGTCACAGGCATTCCTTATAATCCTCAAGGGCAAGGTATTGTGGAACGGGCCCATCAAACCTTAAAAAACACTATTACCAAACTTCGAAGAGGGGCATTCTACCTGGTCAAAGGATCCCCTCGGAACCTGGTCAGCCATGCTCTTTTCATATTAAATTTTCTTCAATTGGACGATACTGGCAAATCAGCGGCTGATAGGTTTTGGCACCCCAAACCCCAGCACAATTATGCCAAAGTACTGTGGAAAGATCCCCTTACTAACCAGTGGCAGGGTCCCGACCCTGTTCTTATTTGGGGTCGGGGTTCGGTCTGTATATATATTAAAGAAAAACAATCTGCTCGCTGGCTTCCTGAGAGGCTTGTAAAGCAAGTTGATTCCTGTAAAATGGCTTCTCCGCCTCCAGTTAACCTTCCTTCCAGGGAGGACAAACCTCTCTGAGAAATATTTCTTTTCTTTATCTACAGGAAATGCTTGGAAAACGATCACCCCTACGCTGGTACCTCCTGGCTGTCCTGAGGGTCTGCCTTGCTGGTTTTGACGCCCCGGCCGGCAATGATCTCCTCGCCTCCCTTTTTGGATTCAACCGATCCCTTTGAATCAGTCACTCTTTGTAGCCCCCTGCTTTGAGGGTACCACTCCCAATGCCTCTGTCTCCATTGATGTGGTTTTTCTCCCTCATGTGAATTGTTCCTCTGTCCTTCGTACTAGCAGTTTCCTGTGTCCCCCTCTAGGCCATGTTTTTCTCTGCGGAGGGAATATGGCCTTCCCAGCGTTGCCCGTAAATTGGACTGGTTATTGCTCCATTGCCTCCATTCTACCTGAGATGGATATTGTTCCGGGGGACGAGCCTGTTCCGGTTCCCAGCCTCGACTTTATGGCTGGAAGACATAAAAGGGCCGTATTTGCTATTCCCTTGCTTGTTGGCTTGGGCATTACGGGAGCCCTTGCGACAGAGTCTGGGGGCTTGGGAGTCGCCATACACTCCTATAATAAACTCTCTGCACAGCTCATTGATGATATCCAAACCTTATCAGGAACTATTAGTGATCTCCAGGACCAGATCGACTCTCTAGCCGAGGCGGTCTTGCAGAACAGAAGGGGATTGGATCTCTTGACAGCCGAACAAGGGGGTATATGCTTGGCCTTACAGGAGAAATGTTGCTTCTATGCTAATAAGTCCGGTGTAGTCCGGGACAAGATAAAGAAATTACAGGATGATCTGGTCAAGCGTCGGAGAGAACTGTTTGAAAATCCTTTTTTAAGTAATCTTCATGGCTTTCTTCCTTATATTTTACCTCTTGTAGGGCCTATATTTGTGTTTTTATTAGCTCTAACCTTCGGTCCTTGGGTGTTCCGGAAGATCACCTCCTATGTCAAACAACAGCTGGACAAGGCCTTGTCCAAACCAATTCAGGTCCATTATTGTCGGCTGGATACTGGCGACCCTGATCTTTATACTGACATTGGCCGGTCCCAAGGATTAGTCTGAGCGCTGGTTTGGTTAGCCAATGACGGGTAAGATCCCCCTGAGGGGAGTCTGACCTAAGCCAGGGGCGTTGCCTTTCATATGGCCCCCATGACGGGCAACAGTCTCCCACTCCTCGGGACAACCTAAGACAGGCACAAACCCCTCTGCTAAACCTTCCCTCTTAAGGAAAGAAAAGGGGGACATATAAGGGACCACAGGCCCAGTATGACCTCTGGAAAATTACTAGGTTGCAGTTGTCAAGGCCTCCTTGTGATAAGAACAAATTACGGACAAAGCTGTACCTCTTCCTGGAATACCCCGCCCCTATACCGGTGGTGGAACTCCCCCACTCCCTCTTACTGTGTGTATAACTACCCTGAGCTTGCCTTCAATAAATGAGACTTGATCAGAAAGCCTGTCTTGTCTCCATTTCCTGTGTCCCCTGCTCCCCTCCTTCTTTTACAGGTCCGGACCTCCGTTGATGTCCCGCGGCACGGGACGGGTGTTGCCTTAGTCAAACTGAAATCTGTTAAAGACCTTAGCTTAAAAAGGCCAAGGTCTCCCACTGCATCCTGGGCCATTCCAGTTGTCCTGATCTATATCTTGCCACTGGACCCAGATGACTCTGGAGGAGAAAGTGAGGCTGGTGACTTTACATAGCCCTCCCTCACTTAAATCAAATTCACTTACATGTCAAGATTTCACCTCCCTGATGTCATGATCCTTTTTGGGAATGAAAGGCAAACATCAGCAAGCAAACAGCAAGCAGCAATTTTTTTTTTGGCATTAAACTGTAAGCTCCTTGAGGGCAGAGGCTGTCTTTTTCCTCTTTTTGAAACTCTAGCACTTAGCACAGTGCCTGACACATAGTAGGTTCTTAATAAACATTTAATTATTGATTGTAAAACTTACTGGTCAACAGAAGATAGCAGTGGTAAGGCTGAACCAGAATGACATTAGCTGGGATTGTTGCTTTTAGCAGAGGACATGCTGGTAAGAAGGACTCTAGGAGTATTCAACACTACCGGTGAGCCCCCATGAGATGGGAGAAAATGGGAGAAAGCAGTGCTGAGACCAGGATCAGGGCTCATGTAGGAACTTGGACTCTTGAAAATCAAATTATGACTCAGACTTTTTTTCTCCAGGAAAAAAAATATTCCACATCTTTTAAACACTTTTTTTCTTCACTATTTTTTTTTTTTACTAATCCTTTAGTCATTTGAGAACTCTTCTTTTTTTGGGGGGATATTTTGGTCTTGGTTGGGGACACTGTGCCCCAGCAATCTGGAAAATTGGAGTAAAATTTTTTGGCCCTCCCTTCATACCAGAGAAGAAGATGTTCATATTATACAACACCATACATATATTTTATGCGTTTCTGAGTTTCTAAACTTTTTCTGTATTGTCTGTGGCTTCCACAAAACTCCCCCAAAATTCCCAATTAATTTCTTATGCCGACTTGCGATATATCAAAACTGTGGAAGGAGTAACTGTATAGTCTCTCTTCTCTAAACAAGGATACTCTCCTCTCTCTCTCTCTCTCTCTCTCTCTCTTTAAGCCTCCAGTTTAGCTCAGCTAGATGAGATGCCAACTGACCTTCTTCTTATCTCTAAATCTAAACAATAAGTAAAATACAATGAACTGCTCAGGTTTAGGTTGACCAACATTATTATCACATGTTAAAAACTTAGAGATGAAATGGAACATTTCAGTGAAAGAAACAAGACACCCAAATCCCTAAATATCTTGGGGATAGAGAAGACAGGAAATTAAAGTGAGTAAAAAAAAGAAAACCCAATACAGAAAGAGGCCATAGGAAAGGGAAGAGGGAGATAGTATGTCACTACTTTTCTTTATCGCCCAGGCTCACTCAGCAGTACAGATGTCCCTCAGGTTATAGTCCACTTAGAATGTCCTCATCGCCCTGATTCAGGATGTATTGCAGCCACTCACACTGGCTAGCGGAATGCATAATGGAGAGTAATATATAATAAAATGCAGAAAGGTTGGATGGAGACAGTTTGTGAAGTTCTTTAAATGCTTTACGGAAAAGTATATTTTATCCTAGAGGCAAGAGGATCCTATGAGACTTGTGCTTTAGGAGAATCTAATTTGTGAGATCTGATTTGATGGGAATAGGATTGGCCCAACTCTGTGGGCCAACCTGATATAGAGTCTGGGGTAGTGTTAATGTAGAGTTCTATGTTCTTTCCTGCCCAGCCCACCATTTATATAGACCAGTCCAGGCAGGCCCTCTCCCAAAAGAATTTCCATTTCAACAGATAATACCACTGTTTGTTGAAACCCCAGTGATAGATGTTTGAATACCAGCCAACTGGGTAGGGGAGGTATTTTGGTGGATAAGGGAGTCTTCATACCATGGAGGCAGCCACCCATTTGCCAGTTTGGTCCTGGCATGCAGTGCACCCCCTGCACGCCTCAGGCCTTAGTTCACCAGTTTGTTCAACAGCAAGAGAAAGGATAAGGAACCTCCTTGTTTAGTTGATTTTAAATGTAGAGATCCATAGCACCTCTGGTCTTTTTGTTGTTTTTGATCTGATAAGGCACACATAATGGCGATAGGATCAAGATGGAGTCATTCCAAAGCCGGTCTCAGCCCCTATTATTGATTTTGGTGGAGAGGGATTGCAATCAATTGTAAATGCCAGTGAGCACCTGAGGGACAGCTCATGGGGAGAGAGGGAGAGAGAAGGCGAGAGGGAGAGAGAGACAGACAGACAGACAGAGAGAGAGACAGAGAAAGAGAGAGAGAGAGACAGAGAAAGACAGAGAAATAGAGAGAGAAGGCGGGTGGGGGGCAGGCTGAGGCAGGCTGAGGCAGGCTATGAAACCTGTTCTCTGTAGCTTTTGGAGAATCTTGTCCACCCGTCATAAATTGTACCCCATAGATATTAATAAGAGATAAGCAGATGAGACAATCTTAGCATGCCAAGGCTTTCCTTGGTGATTTTCCTCTGAGCAAATATCCACCTATTCTCCGACATGATTGGGGAAGAGAGAGGTGAGGTGGGAAGATGGAGGGAGGGAGAGAGGAGAGAGAAGAGAGGAGAGAGGAGAGAGAGAGACAGAGAGAGACAGAGAGACAGAGACAGAGAAACACAGAGAGACAATCAGAGACATAGAGACAGAAAGAGACACAGAGAGACAGACATACAGAGAGGAGAGAGAGGAAAAAGAGTGGGGAAAGGGAGGAAGAGACTGACACGGAGACAGACAGAGACACAGAGACAGACAGAAAGAGAAATAGAGGGATATATAAATAGAAAACAGAGAGAAAGAGATACTAGTGCTAGATTCCCTTGAGATTCTCATATCTTGGAATTCCTTTTGGTGGGTAGGTTATGTATACCATTTACTGCTTTTTAATAGGGCCAGATTTATCAGGTATGTCTTAAAGAGGCTGCTTTTTCTGGTACTCACACCTAGGAAGTAACTGCCTCCAACACGATGATGGTGTAAAGGTCTCTTTGGTAGGCTTCTTTCTGAGTAGGACTGGTCTTCCCCTCCCAGACTGATTCTTTTGTGAAGTCAAACTAAGCCATGTTTTGCCTCAATTCTTACCTACCTTTAACAACTGAATGGATGTTGCCTCAGACAAACTGAGACGTGGGAAAGACCCTAGCTTAAAAAGGCCAAGGTCTCCCATTGCATCCTGGACCATTGTCAGTCATCCTGACCTATGTCTTGCCACTAGACTCTGATGACTCTGGAGGAGAGAGTGAGGCTGGTGACTTTGCACAGTGCTGCCTCACTTAAATCCAATTCACTTGCAAGTCAAGACATCACTTTCCTGATGTCGTTGGTCCTCTTTGAGAATGAAGGATGAAGAGGCAGCTAGGTGCAGCAGTGGATAGAGCATGGCCCTGGAGTCAGAAGGACCCGAGTTAAAATCTGGTCTCAGACACTTGACACTTATTAGCTGTGTGACTCTGGGCAAGTCTCTTAATCCCATTGCCTAGCCAAAAAAAAAAGAAAAAAAAAGAGATAGAGAATGAAGGATTAACAACCACAATTGAAATCTCAGGATATTTAAGGACTCAATCTATTAAGCATTGATTTTTTTCCCCCAATAACAGCATAACTTTTCATTAAAACAATAATGTCATTAGGCATCTATAATGGCTGCCTTTGCATTACAACTTCTAAGAAAGATGGAGTAAAATTTAAAGACACAACATCTAGGGATACGTTTCATATGACCATATATTTAGTTCTGAAGGAACCTTAGAGGACGAGAGTACAAATCCTTCGTTTTTATAGATGAGGAAACTGAAGCAGAGCTAGACCAGGTGTCTTGTCTAGGATCACACAGCTAATAACTACCTGAGGCAGGATTTGAACTCAGATGTTCTTGCCTACAAGATAAGCTCTCAATGTAGTGCACCACCTAGTTACCTTTTCTCTTTAAATTCACTTGGTGTTTAACATGATAGGGCTTACTTACCAGCCCTGAAGGAGGTATCTCTTTTACTCCTTAGGGTTAAAAAAAAAAACAGCCTCCCAGGCTTTCTTCACTGCCTTAGTGTGAAAGGTTGCTGAATCAGCTGGCCTCATCCAGCTGCTTTTCTGCTGTGTTGCTGGGGTCGCACAAAGTCCTGTCAATTTGCTTTTTATAAAAGACAGAAAATTTGCCTTATGCTGCTAACCAGAACCTTGAAGATGCCCACTTCCTGCTACATGGCTCTGCCTTACCACTCAGGCTCTAATATGCCCTTTCAGTCTTTGTGGGGACCTCTGCTTTTTTTTTATTTTTTAAACATTTTTAATTTTTTTAGGCAATTGGGGTTAAGTGACTTGTCCAGGGTCACACAGCTAGTAAGTGTCAAGTGTTTGGTCTGAGGCCGGATTTGAACTCAGGTCCTCCTGACTCCAGGGCCGGTGCTCTATCCGTTGCACCACTTAGCTGCCCCCGGTCTTTGCTTTCTAAAAGGATTTTCATCTTCCTCAGATACAGAGAAGCTCTGAAAGAAAGACTATGGGCTGTGTGGATTAGATACCTTTTTCCTTACGGACATCTTGAAAATGACCAGCTTTTAAAGGTGGTTCCTTGGAAGCTTTCTGACTTTGGCCTCAGAGGGCTTCAGAGTTGTTGCTGTCATGGTGATAGTGGTGGTGGAGTATCTGTACTTATGTCAAGGAATGTCATGGGATTGAAGAGTGGTGATTTTTCTGGTGGGTAGAGCTGATTTGAGGATATGTCTGATGGTGTCTTTGCAGGGGCTAATTGACTCTGACTTTAATACTCAGGCAATAAGATTCAACATAGCACCCCAGGTGTTTCAAAGTACGGTTATTTCTGTCGTTTACTCAACACATGCATTCCCCAAAAGCACTCCGATTTGCAAAATCAAGTAATAGAGCTTAGTTGAGGTTAGGGGAACAATGCTCAAAAACTTCAGCAGTGCTACGAGAAAAAGAAGTAACCTAATTAAGAATGGTAGCACAATTTTCTATATGTTAAATGGTTAAGAAACACATAGTGGTCCAGTCCTTGGGGCAATGGACTGCTGCTTGGCATTTTGAACAGGAGATGTGTGTAGTGTAGGGAGTGAAGACCAGCCGTTCTCTGCCCACAGTTTCTATTGCACTGTAAGATGTCATAAATATGGCAATTTACCATGAAGACCTGAAGTTTGCTTGTGTAAGTGGGTATTGGAAGGGTTGGAGCTTGGGAGATATTGGGAAGTGGTGCTGTATTCTGTGCTCTGTCACTGTTTCTGGGGTAAGAAATTACATAGAATCAAGCTCAAGATTCAAATTATACTTAAAATGTTCCCTTATCTAACAATTGTGTTGAACCAAATTTGCCTTATTCAAACAGGCATTCTAGCAGAACTGACTGTATTGTGTTAGGTGTTAGGAATACATAAGTAAACCTATGTTCTGCATTCTATGAAGAGGTGTCAAACACTCTGCCAGCTGTAAGCCCCAGGGCAGTCCTAACCAGATCAAAAAGGTAATTGGGAAATGTTTAACAAAATAAATAAAAAATACAACACAATACAGAAAATGTTAATTTGTGGTTTTCTAAGTCAGTACTTGGCCCAGGATCCATTTCCATTTGATTTTGCTGCCTCCTCACAGCAGCTACTTGAGTGCCACAGTAGATAGAGAGCTAACTTTGTCGAAGAACTGAGTTCAGATCTTGTCTCAGACACATACTAGTGCTGTGACCCTTGGAAAGTGGCTTAACCTCTCTCAGCTTCAGATTCTTCATCTGCAAAATGGGAGTAGTAATAGCATCTGCCTCCTAAGGTTGTTGTGAGAATTAAATATATAAAATGCTTTACAAACTTTAAAGTGCTATAATATGCTATAATATGCTTTTATTATTATACTACTTGAAGGGGAGGGAGATGATATGACATGTACACAGATAAGTACAATATGAGGTGGAAAGTTACAAGGTGGGGTGGGTGGTAAAATTTAGACAAAATGCTTTAAGAATCCTTAAACAGAAAGAGAATCCTCAATAGGAATTTCCGGAAGGGCTTCACAGAGGTGGTAGCGTCTGAGTGGAGGCTTGAGGGAAGATAAAGATTCTGGAAAGGAGAGAGGATGAAGCAGCACCTTCCAGGCACAGTGAGGGTGAAGGATACCTCTATAAATGTACGGAGATGAGAGATGACCCGTCAAGTTTAGGGAAGTGTTGCTGGATTTCAGTGACTCAGGAAGAGAGAATGAGGCTGATGCTTTGCACAGCTCTGCCTCTCTTGAATCTAATTCACGAGCAAGTCAAGACATCACCCCATGATGTCATTGGTCCTCTTTGAAATGAAGTACAAAAAGCACGGGAACAACCAGAAGTATGGTTTGTCTAGAATGCAGAATTCATGCAGATTTTTAGCATGGAGGCCTAAAGATCTCATTTGTGAGTCCTTTTGCCCTGAGAAGGTTGGGTAATGTTTTTCCTGTTGGGGAATTTAGAAAGATGCTCTAACTCTACCAAGAGACTACTAAAAAACAACAACAACAACAAAAACTTAACTCTTGTAGGGTCCCATTGGAAGGGGGATGATCCTGGCACAGTTCTGGGAACTAGGAGGTCATTTGTGTGAAATTTTCACCTCATTTACTTACACATTGTCAATGAATGTGTTGTCTAGGTAGTCACCCTTCCAAATGTTTATTTGACAAACAAGCACTGATTAAGTATCTACTATATTCAGGATATTGGTTGCTGTTTAGATCGTGTGGCCTTTTAGGGTGCCTGGAAACCATATATCATGTCCTTGGAGTCCCCCACAGACAATAGCTTTGATGCCCTCAAGATATTGAAATGTGGGGCGCTCCTCACATTCTCTGGGCCCACTACAAAGACTCAAGTCCTTGCATCCAGGATGTCCCCTCCCAGAGCAGATGGAAAAATCTGCTCTTGATAACTGTTTCAAAGGAATACAAGGGGTCCTCAGCACCTGTGAGAGAGAATTGTACTGCACAGTCTCTTACCCACTGTGAGAGCACCATTAATTAATTTTTTTACAAAGACAGAATCAAAGCTTTATTTATATTTCTAATTCCTTAATATAATATAAAGAGAAATATAGTTCCTTAACTTCCTCAAGTTTTCTGAGGAAAAAGATCTTTTTTGATCTTTCTTGGTTTTTTATTTAAATTGTAACCTTTTAGATAGATTTTTTTCACAATTTTAAAAACATTTTTCTTTAAAAATTCTATCCCTCCATCCCTCCCTGTGTTCCCTCCCTACTCCCTGACATGGTAAACAATCAGATACAGGTTATACATGTGCAATTATGTGAAACATTTCCATATTAGTCATTTTGTACAAGAAGATGAATAAAAGAAAAAAAGAAAGAAAATGAAAAATAGCATGCTTCAGTCTGTATTCAATCAATGTTAGCTCTTTCTCTGGAGGTGGATAGTGTGCTTCATCGTTAGTCCTTTGGGATTATCTTGGACAGGAACAGGGAACCTGCAGCCTCGAGGCCCAGAAGAATGATATTTGTTCTGTGAAGTTTAGTGGAAGGGCTGCACTTGAGGACCTAAAGGGCCACATGTGGCCTGGAGGCCACAAGTTCTCCACCCCTGATCTTGGATCATTGTATTGCTGAGAATAGCTAAGTCATTCACAGCTATTTATTGAACAATATTGCTGTTACTGTGTACAGTGTTCTCCTGACTCTGTTCACTTCATCATGCATCAGCTCATGTAAGTCTTTCCAGGTTTTTCTGAAATTATCCTGCTTGTTGTTTCTTATGGCACAATAATATTCCATTACAATCATATACCACAGCTTGTTTAGTCATTCCCCAACTGATGGGCATCCCTCTGATTTCCAATTCTTAGTAGCACTATTAATTATTACATTACATGACTCTGTTACAGATAGCCCAGCATGTGGGCAATGGACAGCTGTGAGTAGCCCAAAGGTGACACCAAACATCTGTATGTAGTTAGATGCTCAGGCTTCTCTTCAACTGCCTGTTATGATGTAGGGTCTGAGTAAATTTTATAGTATAAAATCTATCGATTATGCCACTGGACAGTATGGCAAGTGGGTCCACAATTCATCAGCGTTGCTCATAAGACTGTCTCTGGCATGTACCTCCCACCCCCCAATCTCCTCTCTTGGACCACCAGGCCAGTGATTCACTTTCTGGGATCTAATTTTGTCCTGAATACCCCCAGGGACTCCTCTGTTATTGAGAGAGGCCTCTTAGGGCAAGTCTAGGGGTGGGCAGTCTAAATGAAGAAAGGCCTGAGAGGAACAGACATCAGTTCTTGGCCAGCTCTTCCTAGCTCTCTTATGTTGGCCAGCTGAGGTCCTGAGTGGTCCTTAGAAGGAAAATCTCCAGGTCAATAGATGGTTCTCTCTCCCCATTAATTCCAATGCCAGTTTCTTACCCTGATGTGCTGAATCCCAGTAACATCTTCCAGTTGAAGTCTAACTTCATTGGTTTTTTTTTTTTTGAGAAGCAACATGATAATGTGGGAAGATCACTAGCCAGGGACCCACTTCTGCTCCTTCAGACCTTAGCCAAATCCTTCCACTCCTCTGATGCTTTGTTTCTTCATCAGAAAACTGAAGGGATTAGTCTCTAAGATCCTTTCTAGGTCTAACATTCATTGATCCATCAAAAAAAAAAATCCAAAGTATGAGGTATGAAAGGCAATGGGAAGAAGGAGGAAAGTGAATGATTTATATGCTGCTGGTCTTGTAGGAATTCAACAGAAGATATGATCCTTGTTTCTAAAAGGAAAATTTAGAGGCAAAATCAAAGGATCATCAAGTTAATTTTTAGAATTCACAGGATGAGAGACTCTTTTCTTTTCAGACACAAGCATCTTTGCCAGGCCTGGTCATGGTGAAAACAAATGAAATCTCTCCCTCTATTGTATCGCCTCCATGTGCAGAAATCAAGTGTCATATTAAGTCAGTGGGCCATCATTTATTCATAGATGATTATATTAAAGAGATATTAATATAGCCTTAGGTGGTACGAAATTAGAGCTAATGTGTTTTTATGATGTACGTTACAGTGGCCAATATTTCTCCAATAATGGCATCCAGTTGCTGTCACTTATTAAATAGAGAGGCCAGAGAAGCCCTCAAATATGGGTGGAATTGGCAGGACCAAACAATTGGAAAAGCATTAGAGAACTCAGCTTATCTGTTTATTAGATTTGGTCTTTTGATTGAGTTTAGGAGGGCTGGCTTTGAGGTCACTGAATATTGTCCTTGAGATTAAAACACCCAAAGGGAGGCCCCGCCTTGTGAATCACATCCTGGCCAGTAGGGAAGGTTAAGGAGGGGACCAATCCTAACTCACAGCTGTGGGGTTTTGACTGGTGGCTTGGCACATTACAGCCAAGACCAGATTAGATTAGATCATAGCCTTTGAGTCTCAAAATTCCTGATGTGGCATGTTCAGTGGTAGAGTTTATGTGAATGTGAGAATATCTGTATATGTATCTATGTGGCACTTAATAACTCCATGAGGAGCAGATAGTTAAATCAATACTCCTTTCTACTTGCCTAACATATGCTATTACTTGTCATTTTTGAGTTTCTTAGAGGGAAGTATAAAACAAAGCCAATTCACTTTCCTTTGTAAGATGATATTGACCAAGATGACTTCCAAGTACTCTTCTATGTCTAACAGCACATAATTCTAACGTTGTCCGACTAACCTTATATGACCCATGGCTCCTTGACCATTAGTGTGAAGGTTCTATTATTTTGAGAATTTCACAGACTTTCAGAGCTTGGAGGGCATTGGACTGGGAGTCAGGACACCTGGTTTTTATTCTAAGCTTTGCCACCGACTAGGTGTGTGACCTTGGGCAAGTTCTGTCTTCTCTCATGGTCTCAGTTTCCAGACCCTTCATTTTATAGATGTTGTTGTACTCAGGTCTCTTCATTTTGATTTAAAGTGGTCACTCCTCTCTTCAAATGTATATTATACATTTTCTCTTATTTTTGTGCTCCATCTTCCTTAACTGCCTAGGAGAGTGCCCTCCCACACACTGTCTTTTGCCTTCCTTTGTATCTCTAGCACTTAGCATGATGCCTAGTATAACTTTATAAATGTTTGTTGACTGACTGACTGAAAGTTGGTAACAGGGTTGGAGGAGATAATGCTACTATCACCATCTGAAATAAATAGTCCAAATCTCACTCAATCAGTTGGAAGATTGTGTCATTTAATTGAGGCTGGAGATAGTGGAAAGGAGACACAGGGTGAGGGGACAGCATGGACAAGGGATGGTCCATACAGGGTATAGATATTTCTAATTATATCTTTGGATATAGTCGGACATTTCCTAGTTATATCTTTAATAATGAAGAGTGTGGTCATGTGGATTTTTTTTTCTGGATGGGGATTCCTGATTACATTTTCTTTTCAAAAGTACTTTCTCTTTTTCTTTAAAAACACTAGGTCTTTCTATCTCAGGCTATTGCAGGATGGAAATGCTGGGCTACTTATGGGCCTACCTCTGACTGGCCTGGAAGCTTTGACCTGCTCTGTTTTCCATCTTGGGCTGCTTCTCCCCTCCTTAGGCAACCTGGTGTCCTCCTTTTCCATATTAATGCCAAATTTAGTGTGGATACATGATCAGCTTAGCTTGGTGTGCCTGAGTGTGCTTGTAAATGTTTAACAATGGCCTCTAGTGGGGCAGGGGATGGAAAATGTGCACAGGACACACTTTTAAGTTTAATCTGCATTTTTAAAAAAATTTTTATTTTTAAGCAATTGGGGTTAAATGACTTGCCCAGGGTCACAAAGCTAGTAAGTGTCTAGTGTTTGGTCTGAGGCCAGATTTGAGCTCAGGTAGTCCTAACTTCAGGGCTGGTGCTCTATCCACTGTGCCACCTAATTGCCCCTGCATTATTTTTTAAAAATATATTTTTATTTGTTTTCTAAATATTTCCCAGTTCCATTACAGAATTTTTTTAACATTCATTTAAAAAAATTTTGAGTTCTAAATTCTCTCCTTTCCACCCCTTGAGAAGGCAAGCAATAGATTGATTATACATGTGAAATCTTTAATCTGCATTATTAATATTTTCTCCATCACTTTCTTAAGTCTAAAAATCAACAAAACAATAAGTCAAGCCCTGATTTATAGCATTTGCTAATCTACAAGCTATAAATCCTCACATTGGAAATTTGACAAGCAGCTCTCTCCAATGATTTCTAGCATGCTATTGAACTTGGTCCATGGCAGCTCAGAACTCCCAACCTAGCTTAGGAGATCCACAAGCCTTAGCCTCCTCATTACCAGGGATTATAGACATGAGCCACCACACCCAACTAAAAATAAGTTTTATTGATGTTATTTTTTTTATATCAGTCACTTTCGGTTATACCACCCCCTATCCCTTAATCCTCCTTCAGAACAAAGAAAAATGTCGTTGAGTCATTTTTTTCAGTCATGTCTGACTCTTCATGACCCCATTTTGGTTTTTCTTGGCAAAGGTATTGGAATGGTTTTCCATGTCCTTCTCCAGCTCATTTTACAAGTGAGGAAACTGAGGCAAACAAGGTTAAGTGACTTGGCCAGGGTCACACAGATAGTAAGTGTCTGAGGCCACATTTGAACTCACTCAGGAAGATGAGTCTATCCAGCACTCTATCCACTGGACTACCTAGCTGCCCAACAAAGAAAAATAGTTAAGCAAAGGTAAATAACACAGAAAACTCACATAACAACATATGCAATGATCTGTTAACCCCTTTCCCCTCTCCTCTCCCTACCCCCCCCCCAAAAAAAACTCCCTCAACTTTCAACTGCAGAGGGATGTTTTGTTATCCCTTCTCTAGTACTAAGATCAGGAATCATAATTACCCAGAATTTGGCTTCCTTTTGGCATCCTTTTCTTTTACATTATTGGGGTTATTGAGTGTGATGTCCATTGTTCTGAATATTAGTCAGGGATAGGGGCAGCTAGGTGCCACAGTGGATAGAGCTCTGGCCCCAGATTTAGGAGGACCTGAGTTCAAATCTGACCTCAGACACTAGCTGTGTGGTACTGGGCAAGTCATTTAACCCAAAACAAACAAATTAGTCAGGGAAAATTTCCTGTGCATTCTTGGGAGCTTTTTAAGTGAAGGAGGAAGAGAATAATGTTATATGGGTGGGGAAAAATATTCTAGGCATAAAATATAGCTTGGGAGAAGATTCAGAGATGGGAGTTGGCCAGTAAATGGAAGAGTGAATGTATGGGGGGCAGCTAGGTGGCACAGTAGATAAAGCACCAGCCCTGGAGTCAAGAGGACCTGAGTTCAAATTTGACTTCAAGACACTTGACACTAGCTGTAAGACCCTGGGCAAGTCACTTAACCCCAATTGCTTCACCAAAAAAAAAAAGCAAAAAGAGTGAATGTATGGGCCTGGTGAGGACATTCTACAAAGATGAAACTTTTCTAACCTGGAAAGATGGAATATTCTAGTAGGCAGAATTGGAAAATATGAAGCCATCATGAAAGGCATGGAAGAAGGGAAGGAATGGGGGCAGGGAGGAAGAGAAAGATGGGGATTGATACTGGAGCAGGGTATTAGACCCTTGGTCTTTCTCTAAAGATAGATCAATGAAAAGACACGATTAAGGGTTTAACAGGTTTGGGGTACAAATAGATTAAAAACGATGAAAACAACAACATCAATGACCTACCCTTATATAATACTTCCCAGTTGTGAAGCATTTATGATTCCATTTGATTCTTACAACAATGATGGTAGAAAGATAATACAAGCACTAACAAAGGTAACCCATTTTTCAAATCGAGAAATTGAAGGAAATAGGAGCTCAGAGAAGGTATGTAGCTTGAAGGTCACCCTACTAGCAAATGGGCAAGGGTGGGAATTCAAACCTGAGTCATCATTCGACTCTAAGCCCAGTGCTTGTTTTTCTATGCCCATGTCTCGAGTAAGAGACCCTTGACCAAAGGGAGTTTGCCATCCCTAAAAGTGGAGAAGGAACTGAAGTGTCCAGAAGAGAATCTAACATTGACAACATTATTGAGGCAGTTTTTTTTTCTAGCTTGATAGAGACAGGACTGAAGGGCCTTAATGAATTCTTACTGGGTTGGATTAGATAGGGCAGGGCCTCAGGCCTTTTTGTGCCTTTGGAAATTAAGGGAATAAAAAACAAAGGGAGGAGAAGTGAAATGAGTGAGAGCCTACATAAAGACTTCTCCTCTAGAGTGGGCCGAGAAAGCCTAAGGAGGAAGCTGGAATAATACTTCTTGCCAAAGACGGCTGAAGGATGAATGGCAGTGAGTTTGAGGTCAATAAGCAGGTCTGGACTGAAAAATGACTCATTTTTCACAGATGACTGCCCCCACACCTCCCCTACTGAGAGAAACTCTGCTCTTGTGGTGAAAAAACTTAGAGCTTAGAGAAATTCTATGGGTTCAGAAGTGAAAGAAGAAAGCTGTGAAAAGCAGGCAGAAACATAGGGGAGGTTTGTCCCCCTCAGAGGCCAGCTCCTGGGCAGGGTGGCCTGACCCCTCGGCCCAGTTCCTTTCCCTGACACTGACTCTTTCCCCTTTGGATTTTTCCATTCCTCATGGTCATGTGACCAGGAATTCTATCACTAAGTGCCTGGGCTACAAAGATAGTATTTGTACATTTGGGTTAACATTCCTTTTTATAAAAATACATTGGCTTCTCTTACCTGCCCAACAGGGGTGGGGGGTAGGGTGGTGGTGGAGGGAGGAAGGGAATAAACATTTATATAACACCTACTGGCACATATTTCTTACATGCAAGCCTCACTATTATTATGGTCTAAGTTTAAGCTGACTCCTCCCATGGATGCTGTGTGTATTTGTGGAAAGGCATAAACCAGGTTTTAACTGTCTTTATCATGTTATCTGAGAAGAATAGGAGCTGCCATCTTGGGGCCCAACCTGAAATGCTGCTATTATTATTTCTATATTTTCTTCCTTCTTCTTTTCTTTCTTCTTTCTTCTTCCCCTTTTCCTTCTTCTCCCTTCTTTCTTCTTCTTTTTCAAAAAGCTGGGGTGATTTACTTTTTTGCACTATGCAATTTTCATTTTTTATTTTTTTGAAATATAGCTCTAACAACAATGATATAGTTATAACAACAACAACAGCACCTACTATGTGCCAGGCACTTTTTACAAATATTATTTGATTCTCATAAAACCCTGCAAGGTAGGTTCTTTTTATTATCCTCATTTTACAGTTGGAGAAACTGAGGTAAACAGAGTAGTGCAGTGGAAAGAGCACTAACTGTGGACTTAGGAGACATGGGTTCAAATCCTGCTTCTGGCACTTTGGACAAAGTCACAACCTTCCAGGGTCCCAGATTCCTTTCTGTAAAATGAGTGGCTTATGGGCAGCTAGGTGGTACAGTGGATAGAGACCGGTCCTGGAGTCAGGAGGACTGGAGTTCAAATGTGGCCTCAGACACTTGACACTTACTAGCTGTGTGACCCTGGGCAAGTCACTTAACCTAGATTGCCTCACCCCCCAAAAAAATTAATGACTTGGATTGGTTGCCCTTTGATGTCTTTCTCAGCTCTAGAGCTATGATCCTGGATCTGTGTCTGTAAGAAATATTCAAGAAATATTTGAAAAAGTAAGGAATGGATTCCATAAGAATAGAACAAATATTTACTTCCACAAGATTTTGAGTTCCAAATTTTCACCCCATCTCGCCCCTCCCCCCACCCCAAGATGGCATGCATTCTAAATACCCCTTCCCCTACCTGCCTTCCCTTCTCTCTCTCCCCACTTCTCCTATCCTCTTGCCCTTCTATTTTCCTGTAGGGCAGGATAGATTTCTGTACCCCATTTCCTGTATTTCTTATTTCCCAGCTGTCTGTGAAAACATTTTTTTTTAAACATGTGTTTTCAAAACTTTGGGTTCCAAATTTTCTCCCTTCCTCCCTCCCCACCCACCCTCAAAATCTTGTGGAAGTAAATGTTGAAAATTAAAAATAAATAAATTTATTAATTAAAAAAAAAAGAATAGAACAAATATGCAACTGTACCGGCTACCCTGTATGGCTCCTCCATAAAGTCTATGACAGTGAGACCAAGGATGAGGGGAAGAGAGAGAATAAGGGAATAAGCATTTATTGAGCACCTATTACTATGTGCCAGGCACTGTGCTAAGCACTCTACAAATATTATCTCATTTGATGAGTTTTGAAAAGATCTCAAATGAAAGGGAAATCCCCAGATCCTAACTTCCCTTAGTGACTTGTTTGGGGGTCTGTGCAAGAAAGGCCTGCATAGACTTGTGAGTGATATCTGAGAAGTCCGGCCAACTTAACCTCATTTACTTTTTGACAGGGATACTAGACCGATGGTATGAGAAGCATTGTGGGATAGTGAAATAGAGAGTGGGTCTGAGTGGAGAGACTAGGCTGCTTTGATTAGTCACTTTTCAGTGGCGTCCAACTCTTTGTGACTCCATTTGTGGTTTTCTCGGCAGAGATTCTGGAATGACTTGCCATTTCCTTCTCCAGCTCATTTTACAGATGAGGAAACTGAGGCAAATGGGGTTAAGTGACTTGCTCAGGGTCACACAGCTGAGACTAGATTTGAACTCAGATCTTCCTGACTCCAGGCCCTGCACTCTATCCATTGCACCACTTAGCTATTCTGGAAGGGACCTTACCGGCCATCATATCCAATGTGCTTCTTTCATAGACCATAGTTTTCCCTAAACCCTTTTTTTTTCTATTTACATTTATATTTCCAGCCTGTGCCACCTCTTGGGAGCAATGAGGCAATGAGTTCTATACCTGTATTCCCTGCTGTGCAATTTCCTAAACTCATCCCTCTCAAACTCTAAAGGAGTTCCTTTTACGAGTCTCTTGGATTTTGTAGAACAAGTCTATTTTACCTTTCTCTTATACCTTTTGGATGTTTTAAGCTTTTGTCTCAGCTCATCAGTGTTTTTAGGATATTCCACTTCTTAACCAGGAGCCAAAGATGTTTCTATTTCTAAATCTGTGATCTTTGCACAGGGACAGTTTCTGCAAAGGAACCTCTGTTAGAATGTAAACTCTTTTGTAGTAGGGAGTATTCGTTTATTGGTTTTGTATCCCCAGTGCCTGGTGCATATTGGTGCTTAATAAATGCTTTTTGATTGATGATGCTCTCTTAGAGCCAGAATTTCCAGGTGTTCAGCTCACTGCCATTCCTCCTTCCCTCTCTTCTTTCCTGAAAAGTGCCCAGAGTGTAGATTGTTTCTTAGATCACTGAGCATATGCCCGGTTGTCTTCTAGAGGTAACCCCTCCCCCACCCCCATTCCCATTCCTCTTTCCCTCCTGAAAGACCATAGTTTATACGGAACACTGCTTCAACCTCAGGATACATATTGGGTGAGCTGATCTGAGACTAGAAAGCTTTTAGCAAGTGTTAAAAGTTCAGGAAAAACCCAAATGACCTTAACATTGTTTGGAACAGAATCCCAAAGAAGAAAGTGGAATTCCTCTCGTCTCCTACCTTCACCTCCACAAACAACTACTCTAAGCTCCTTCCGTTCAGGACTAGACAGTCTCTCTCCAGCTTTACTGTATAGCTATGCCTTTCTAGACTGGTGGATTTGATTGGGACGTGAATTGAGGTAGCTCATGAAACCATTGTGAAATCTGGAGTTTTTCAATCATTTGTCCATGCATACCTTCTCCCACTGATTCAATAGCTGAAGTTCCATTTGGGGTTCTTTGTCAAAACTATATTTCAAAGGACCATACAATTTAGAGTTTGAAAGGATTTTAGACATCATTTCTGCAACCGTTTCATTTCAAAGAAGAGGAACTTGGAGCCCAGAAAGGCCAGGCAACTTGCTTGAAGTTGCACAGCTAGTCAGTGAGGGAGGTGATATCTTAATACAGGTCTTCTGAGTCCAAATCCAGTGTTTTTTCCTCTAGAGCAGGAGTTCTGAACCTGGAGTCCATGAACTTGTTTGAAACAAAATTTAGTAACCATATTTCAGTATAATTGTTCTCCTCTGTAATCCTGTGTATTTTATTTTATTCATCTAAAAACTGTTACTCTGAGAGGGGTTCTTCTAAGCTTCACCAGATGGTCAAAAGGAGGTTTTAAAATGAATAAAATAAAACTGCTGTTCTGTAGTATATGACAATTTTCCTTCCTAGAACATTACCCCTGTTCTTTTTCTTTCATCTTTGGAGGACTTTAATTTGGCTTAAGCTTTGGGGTCTGAATGAGCATTGGTCTCCCTCCCCCTTCCCTGGCCCCCCTTTCCCCTCCCTCATGCTCCTCCCACTCCCTCCCCCCACACCCGCACCTCACCTACTGCTCAGAGCCAGAGTTGTCTTAGGGACAACTAGAGGATGGATCATTCAGTAGGGCCTTCCCAATAAGTCATATTGAATTTTCACTCATCAGAAAACACTCTCAGAGCACAGAGATCAGTAAGTAGAAGGCCCTAGGGACACAAGCTGTTACCTGAGAGCCCTGTAGTATGGAGACATTGTTTTTAAGGGTTTCTTAAGGAATAATTTTTACATTCAGGAATATAGGCAGCAGGGGAGTTTTAGTGCAGCCCTGCTTTATAAGGGTCATTACTTATCCTGATTGCATGTGACAAGCTCCAGAAACACACAGAAAACATGCACACACACATGCAAGATGTGCATAAGCAAGTATATACCATGCTCAGATAAACAGTATGGATCTAAGGTACATGCATGTACAAGGACACACTGGATCTATACACATATATGTGCAAAGTACATGTGTATGTGTGTTGACACAAATACAGACTGCAATAAAGTGGAGTTCTCCATAGCGACTTTGCCTTTAGGATCACAACCAAACCTTAGGACCTCCAAGAATTGTTGTACATGCTCTACCTCCCTGCCCTGAGGCCCCCTCACCCCTACCCCATAGGAATAAGGAACCCCTGTGGAATTCACCATTATCTCATCATTAGTTCAGCCTTCCTTGGGTAAGGCGTGTGTGTGTGAGGGTGTGTGTGTGTGTGTGTGTGTGTGTGTGTGTGTGTGTGTGTGGTGGTCTGACTACAGATAGAACTTCAGATATATAGATAGGTACACACCCAGATGTGCATGAATGCACGTGATTATGTAGACACAAATACACAAACCTCCAACTAATCTAGAGAGAGAAAGAGAGGGAGAGATTGACACAGACAGTAAGAGAGAGCCAGAGAGACAGTCAGAGACAGAAATATACAGTCCACTTGGGCATCAGGTACCCAGTTTATAAACTTATTTTTGAAATTTAACAGGGATAGGAACTGAACCTCTAATTTTGTTAGTACAGGGAACTCCCAGGTAGGAAATCTACTAATCCAGGTCAACACCTTCCCCCTACCCCAATTCATCTCTGAGAGGTGAGATAACTTGCCTAGGATAACACAGCCATTTTGTCACAGAGACTGGACTTGAACTCAGGTCCTCCTGGATCCAAGACTAATTCTCTGCAATTTAAGGCCAAGCTGCCTCTGCAATTCTACTGGTACTTAGAAATGTGCCTTATTGTACCAGGGGAGCCAACGTCTTATCTGTGGGATCCTCTCCTCAATTAACCTCTGGGCTTTGTCACCAGGCCCCCTGAACTCTTAAATTCTGCTCTAATTAGAGTATTTTGTTTCTTCTTCTCATACGTTTTCCCTCTGGTTGGTATTGCTCTCTCCTCTAAAGGGGAGCTGACCAACTGTTGACAATTTATAGTCACATAAATAGAGGAACTCCTAGTGAAAACCCAGCTATTAATGTCCTACTTCACCTCTCCTCAGAGACCACTAAAGGAAAGATCTACGTCGAAGTGTCTTGAATAGGAGGCTGCCCTAGGAGACAGAGAGGGTCCGAGGAGGGTGGGCATCACCTTGGTGGAGAGTTCCACTGTGCAGGGGGAGAAGCTCTCCCCAAACCAGAGTCTTTCCCAGATGGAGATGTCACTAATTGAAAAGGACAGAGAACTGCATGAAGGCCACCACTGGCTCCCCTCCCTGGGGTCCCCCACTCCTTCCATCCTCTCTGCAGGGAATCTGGGCTGCAGGCAGCCTGTACCTGTGGTATTTCTGATAAAATCACTTTCTCCATCTGGCACTGAGAAATTTCTCTGCAGAGGGTTTTTTTTTTTATTATTATGTACCAAAAAGCAACTTAGATAATACTTGAAAGATATTATGATCCTCTCCTATTAACATCTGAATACAGCTGAGCGTCTGTTGCCTAGATAAGAGGAGTCGTCCTCTGAGCGCCTTTGAACAGCTGCTGCTTAGGCGGCACAAACCCGAGCCTACGATATTGCCAGTCCTATCTTCTTCATCTTTACACTGGAGGAACCTCTAATTTCGGGTTTTAAAAGACTCTACTCTTTCACAGCTCCTTATCTTTGACTTTTCCCAGGGAAGGAAACGGCTTAGGAGTGGAAGGTTATTTGTTTATTTAATTAAATTCCCAGTCCCAGAGCCCAGGCCAGTTTCACTAGCCCCCAAGGGCTGTGTCATCCCCCTCATCTCAGAGGTGGACTCTCTTATTCATCATCAGCTGAGCCTAGGGGGAGGGAGCAGAAAAGGGTGTGTATGTGAGGGTGGGGTGCCCAGGGAATGATTCAGAGACTTTTCCTAATGCAGTGATGAGATAGGGATGGGAGAGTCCTGAAAGGCTTAAAATTGGGGAGCCCAGGCAAGGAGGTGTGAACCTGGAGGCCAATCCTTGGAGAAAGACAAATCCCACCAATGAATCTGCGGTTGGTAGATCTGGGTTTAGATCCCAGCTCTGCTGTTTATTGTCTGTGTAACTTTGAACAAGTCAGTCAGCTTCTCTGGGTCTCAGTTTCCTCATCTGTAAAACAAGTGGGAGAGACTAGATCAGAGGTTCTCAACCTTTTTTTTTTTTTTGGTCCTAGAACCCTTTGGCAGTCTGCTAAGGCCTATGGGGGAAAGAATAAGCATTTATATGGCATCTACTAGGTGTCAAGCATTATGCTAAGCACTTTACAAATATGATCTCATTTGATCCCATTTGATCTCATTTGGAACCTTTCAGAATAATATTTTTAAATTCATAAAATATAATGAATGAATTAGAAATAATTATATATATGTAATCTATTAGACCTATTAGACTTACATTTGTCTAATATATATAAATCTAACATCTACATGCTAAGTACTTTGGTAGGCAGGTGCTGAGAGCATAAAACCCAAAGTGCAATATTCCCTAACTTCAAGTAGTTCACATTTCATGATGTATTCCAAGTTGTGATCTGCTGAATGTGAATAGGATGCTGTTTGTAATCAATATGGAATTCCCAGGATCACCACATCCAAGGTGGGAAAAGGGTATATACACATATGGATGGAAATAGATAGATCTATTGATTGATAGATAAATAGAACCAATTTCACAGACTACAGGGTAAGATTAGATGATGTCTAAGGATCCCTCTTAGTTCTAAATCCTTTGACAAAAGTTTTTTCTAGCCTTTCCCTATAGGGAAAGAGATGTGCACTCCATGCCTTTAGAAAAAGCCATTTATAGCTAAATGCAGGTGACTGAGAATCGACATGAAACCAGCTGCCATTGTCACAGCAGCTTGTGAATGAATAAATGAAAAACCATTGATAAAGTGCTTATTCTGTGCCAAGCACTGTGCTAAGGGCTGGAGATACAAACACAAAAAGCAAAGATAGTCTCAAGGAGCTTATATTCTAATGAGGGAGACAATACATAAAGGGGAGCAGTGAGGATGGGAGGGAAATATATATATATATATGTATATATATATATATTATATGTGCATGTATTTTTTTTTCTTTGCAAAATTACTATCTTGATGAATGACTAGAATCTCAGAAGAGTAATGTGTCCTCCTACGTTCTGGGTTGCTGTTGGCTTTCTTCCCCCCACAGACACAAAATCCAAAGTATTCATTTCTACTTGCTTTACAAATTCAGTGTTTGGGTTTTTAGCCTTGTTTTATCTTTTTTGGTTTAAGGGATCACTTCCTTTTTTTCCCCTCAGTCTTTATCCTCCTTTGCCATTTGACCACCCCTTTTCCCTGGTTTTAGATGACATCTATGACCTACTTTTCCCACCTCCTGTCTCCACCTTGGATGTGGTGATACTGGGAATTCTGTATTGACTACAAACAGCCTCCTATTTACATTTAGGGCATCACAACTTGGAATACAGCATGATATGTGAACTACTTGAAGTTAGGGAATATTGTATTTTGGGTTTTATGCTTTGAGCATCTGCCATACAAAGTACCTATCATGTAGTAGGCATTTAATAAATACTTGTTGATTGAATGATTTTCTTAAGAGGGCTCTGTTGATTGCTACCTAATCACTGGGGTTCCTCATTCCCATTCTCTCCCTTGCAGGGGGGGGAAGTGCCTACTTATAACTCCCTTGAGATTCCAAGGATTGGTCACCATCCCAAAGTTAAAGTTATTGGAGGGATCCCTAGATTTTGAAATGTTATATCTATATCCTGGCTAATGCCTCTTTTTCTATTCTGTAAGAGGGTTGAGGCAACAGGATAGTAAGAATGGATTTGAGTTGCAATTTTGTGTTGGCATCATTTACTGCCTCAGTTTCCTTAACTGTAAAATGAAGAGGTTGAACTAGATGATCTCGGAGATCCCTTCTAGCTCTAGCTAGATCTAAGATCCTATGATTCTATGCTTGTGAAGCTGGTACCACTGTAGTGCTACTCTGGAATTCAAAGGGCATTTGTCTACAAGGTGCCTTTGTTGTTTGGGCCTGACCCAAACTGCCACTCCTGTCCTAGGGGACAGTGTATGTGGACAACCTCATTATTCATGACCCTTATAGGTGATGCTGGGACTTTCCAACTGAGAAAGAGGAAACAGTGGCAATATTTATACCTAGAAGGTCTTTTTTTCTTCTTTAAAGGATGTTTTGCCTTTGAATGTCATGCTCCCTGGGTTTGGTAGCAGAAGTGAGAGTCAGGCTAGAGAGGCAGACAGAACACTAGCCTTAGAATCAGCAAGACTTCTTCTGACACATACCAATTGCCTGACTGTGGACAATCATTTGGTCTCTCAGCATCTGCAGGCCACTCTCTGAGTCTATAAATTACAGAATAGTTGCTGATCTGAATTGGTGGAAGGAATTTCCATAATGGGTCTTCCCTATTTATCAGTTAACATGTATTTCTTAAACACCTACTATGTGCCACGTACCTTAAATCAGTGAAATCCCAGTCCTAGACTCTTATTCTATTCTCCCCCCCCCCAAAAAAAACGGTCACTACTCATGGAACAGGTAGATAACACTCTATTTGGCAATCTGTCTTCTCTGCCTTAGAAGAGGCACTGTTAGAGGTTTCTATGGAAGTTCAAGGTCTTCTGGAGAAGAATGTTGTTGTTGTTTGTCCTTTAGAGGAACATGAGTCGGGAAGGTGATGCCATGACTTGCAAATGAATTAGATTTAAGTGAGGGAGGGTTACGCAAAGTCACCAGCCTTACTCTTTCCTCTGGTGCTATCTGGGTCCAGTGGTGAGTTATAGATCAGGACGACTGGAGATGGCTTACAGTGCAGTGGGAGACCTTGACCTTTTTGAGTTAAGGTCTTTCCCAGGTCAAGCAATGCCCCTTCAATGATGCTAGATAAGAAATGAGGCAAAGAATGGCCTCTTACCTAGTTAAAAAAAAAACAACAAAAACAACAATTTGGGAAGGGAAGACCCTCAGGGTTTTTGGCCAAAACAGAAACAATTACTATTTACACTCACCCTGAGCCATCAGGGCCCAAACAACGCCTTAGGCAGGCTTGGACTGGGACCTATTGTTGGCCAATAAATGAGAGCCAGAGTGGTTTGGGTTTCAGGCATGGTTCTTAAGAAAGACATCTACTGCTACTTGAAATAATAAACAACTTTAGCAAAATTGCAGGCTATAAAATAAACCCACATAAATCACTAGCATTTCTGTATATTACCAACAAAGTCCAACAGCAAGAGATAGAGAGAGAAATTCCACTTAAAGTTACTGTAGACATTATAAAATATTTAGGAATCTACATACCAAAACAAACCCAGGAACTATATGAACACAATTACAAAACACTTTTCACACAAATAAAGTCAGATCTAAATAATTGGAAAAACATCAGTTGCTCATGGGTAGGCCAAGCTAATATAATAAAAATGACAGTTCTACCTAAGCTAATTTACTTATTCAGTGCCACACCAATCAAACTACCAAAAAATTATTTTATAGAGCTAGAAAAAATAATAGCAAGACTCATTTGGAATAACAAAAGGTCCAGAATATCAAGGGAACTAATGAAAAGAAATGCAGGGGAAGGTGGCCTTGCCTTTCCAGATCTTAAATTGTATTATAAAGCAGCAATCATCAAAACTACTTGGTACTGGCTAAGAAACAGAGTGGTGGATCAGTGGAATAGGTTAAGTATGCAAGACATAGTAGTCAATGACTATAGTAATCTATTATTTGATAAACCCAAAGACTCCAGCTTCTGGGATAAGAACTCACTATTTGACAAAAACTGCTGGGAAAACTGGAAAAGAGTATGGCAGAAACTAGGCATAGACCAAAATCTCACACCATATACCAAAATAAAGTCAAAATGAGTTCATGATTTAGATATGAAGACTAATACTATAAGCAAACTGAGAGAGCAAGCAATAGTTTACCTATCAGATTTATGGAGAACAGAAGAATTCATGACCAAACAGAAGATAGAGAACATTATAAAATGCAAAATGAATCATTTTGATTACATCACATTGAAAAGTTTTTGCACAAACAAAGCCAATGCAACCAAGATTAGAAGGAAAATGGAAAACTGGGAATTTTTACAACCAGTGTCTCTGATAAGGGCCTCATTTCTAAAATATATAGAGAATTAAGTCAAATTTATAAGAATACGAGTCAATTGATAAATGGTCAAATAATATGAACAGGCAATTCTCAGATGAAGAAATTAAAGCCATCTATAGTCATATGAAAAAATGCTCTAAATCACTATTGATTAGAGAAATGCAAATCAAAACAATTCTGAGGTACCACATCACATCTATCAGACTGGCCAACATGACAAAACAGGAAAATGATAAATGTTGGAGAAGATGTGGGAAAATTGGAACATAGCTACATGTAGTGCTAATACTTTACATATATCATCTCATTTGATCCTCACAATAATCTTGTGGGATAGGTACTATATGCCATATTTTACAGATGAGGAAACTGAGGCTGAGAGAGGTTAAGTGACTTGTCCAGGGCCACACAGTTAGGAAGTATGTGAGGCAGGATTTGAACTCAGGTCTTCTGGCACTCTATCCACTACTCAATCTAGTTTCTTCATCTGTAAAATGGGGATAATAACATCTTCTACCGCTCAGAGTTGTTACAAAGATCAAATGAAATAACATTTGTAAAGCACTTAGCACAGTGCCTGGCACATAATAGGCACTTAATAAATGCTTGTTTTCAATCTCAGACACAAGACACTTACTAGCTGTGTGACCCTGGGCAAGTCACTTAACCCCCATTGCCTCACCAAAAAAGTAAAAAAAAAAATGCTTGTTTCCTTTCTTCCACTATACCATCTAGCAAAAGCTGAAAAAGAGAATACACACACACACACACACACACACACACATATATACTCTTTCTGGAATATATACCTTATATATTACATAATATATAATAACATTAATATAATTATATAAATATACAGACATATGTAAATTTTTATATAATTAATATAACTATTGTTAACACTTAATATAATAATACCTTAGAGAATATGTTCATTGAATAGATGAGGAAAAAGAGGTCCAGGGAGGGACATGGAAGGTCACACAGTTACTGACTGAGTTGGGTCTTAGACCCAGATTTCCTTGCTTTCAGTCTAATGCTCTTTCCATGGCACCTTGAACCTTTCTTTATAAGCTGTGTGGCCCTAAGCAAGTCACTTAAACTCTGAGCCTTAGTACTTTGCTAAGTGGTACAAGTTTTAATACATTTTCCAAGTTTTTTTTTTTTTTTTTACTGTTTACATTTAGTTAATGGGACATACTACACTTCTTGTCAACAATCAGTTTATCGAACTCTGGAATCGTGTTTGAAATTGATTTCTTTAGAAATCTGAAAACTAACTTTAACAGCTGCACCTTTTCTGAGCTTACTTTCTTGAAAAACCATTGTTCCCCACTGAAATTTTTCAACAATTTGGATGCTTTAATTTGTTTTTTTTTGTTGGAGTTCAATTTGCTTAAGTCGGGATATTTTGATTCAAAATGGCGACAAAGATTGTATTCCTTTGGAATGGCTATTACTCCTTGACAAACAAGGTATAATATTTTGTCTCTCATGTAAGTAAACAAGTATCTATTTGTCCACTCTGGATTAAACACTCCATGTTCTGATTTGATCTTCCTTTTCTTTTTATCACCCATTTTACAAAGTCACCTCAAAAACTTTAATGTTAGAACCAAAAAAATCTCCACAGCAACTGCCTACATACAAAGAAATACTGAACTGAGTGTCTGATCTTGGAGGGAATGCCAGACATGCATGTAACTTGGAGGGCAGCTGAGTAGCAAGGGAGGAGAAGAAGCTCTTACATAGTGACCATCAGCTGCATTGGAGCGTGGCTACACTCACTTTGTCCCCGTTTAATGCCAGTAACAACCAAAAACCCAGTGAAAAGCTACACCTCTTGTTCCTCTCAGGTTAGAGACAGACTGACTATAGTGGTTACTGCTGGTCATATGACAAACAGGAGAGAGCGTGAAGTGGCAACCCACTTACCAAATTACATGATGGGCACAATAGTGACTAGTAGAAGGCAGGTTAAGTGGGGCATGGACAGAGCACTCAACACATCTCTACTTTCTTTTACATCCTCTACATTTTTCACAGGCCGTATGTTGTGCAGGTCTGCATTATGGTATAGGCACAAATTGTAGCACAAAGGGAAAAGCATAGAACTGTTGGGCAAGAGCTCACTACTCAACAAAAGCTCTTGGGAATAGTGGAGAGCAGTCTGGCAGAAACTAGATAGAGAACAACATCTCCCCCTGTATATCAAGGCAAGCTCCAAATGAGTGCATGATTTAGACACGAAGGGTGACATCACAAAAATATTAGAGAGCTTGGAAGAAATTACCTCTTAGATCTATGAAGAAGGGAAGTGTTCATGAATAAACAAGAGTTAAAAAGAGTTTACAAGAAGTAAAATGGATAATTTTTATAACATAGAATTAAACACACACTCACACACACAAACCCTAATGCAACTAAAATTAAAAGAGAACCAAAAAGCTGAAAGGAGGGGTGGAATCTTTGCAGTCAGTTTCTCTGATAAAGGTCTCATTTCTAAGATATAAAAGGAACAGAGTCAAATTTATCAGAATAAGAGCCATTTCCCCAATTAAAAGTAGAAAGATATGAATAGACAGTTTTCAGAGGAAGCAATCCAAGCTATAATAGCCATAGGAAAAAATGCTCTGAATCATTTATAATTAGATAAATGCAAAATTGAGAGAACTTTGAGGTACTACCATCAGACTGGCAAAGTTGACAAAAAAGGAAAATGACATGCTGAAGAGCCTGTGGGAAACAAGTGCATTAATGTACTGTTGGTCGAACTGTGACCTGGTCCAACCATTCTGAAAAGAATTTGGAAGTATAACTAAAAACTATTAAACTATGTATTCTCTTTGATCCAGTGATACTCTTCAAAGAGATTAAAGAATGAAAAAAAGGACCCAAAAGTAGAAAAAAAAAGGAAAAAAAAACATTTATAGCAGCTCTTTTTATGGTGGCAAAGAATTGGGATCTGATGAGGTATCCATCAATTGGGAAATGGTTGAACAAATTATGGAATATAAATATGATAGAGTACTATTGCACTGAAGGAAATGATGAAGGAGATGGTTTCAGAGAAATCTGAGAAGACTTGTATGAATTGATGCAAAGCAAAGTGAGCAAAACCAGGAGAGCAATGTATACAATAACAACATCATAAAAAGAAACAACTTCGGAAGTCTGAGAAATTCTGATCGACACAAGGACCAATACTATGATGATTCCAGAGGACTCGTGATGAATTTGATACTCACATCCAGATGGAGAGGTGATAGACTCAGAGTGCAGATTGAGATATATGACTATGTATATGAATGTGTATATACACACATAATGTGTGCATATGTATATATATATGTGTAAATATGGGCCAAAGTCAGAATTAAATTTGCTTGATTTTACATGTTGCTTACATGTTTTCTCAATGGGGAGGGGAAAGGGAGGTGAAAGGGAGATTATGTTATCTGAAAATAAAACTCAAATTTTAACAAAAGAGAAAGAGAAAACAGATAGAAGCTAGAGTCAGAGAACCTAAGTTTGAATCCCATTCTTTCTCCTTTTGCCACTTATTTCTTGTATGGATTTGAGAGAGTTTTATTACCTTTCTGAGTCTCTATTTCCTCATCTATAAATTAAGGATGGGGATGAACTAAAGATGTCTGAAGTTCCTTCTTGGTCCAGATCACTCATTCTGTGAACTTCCACCACCAAGGCAAAAATAAGGAAAAAATCATTAATACTGTAGGGCAATGTAGGCAGAGCGAAGGTCCAAACAGAAAGAGATTGAAAGACAACAAAGGGAAAATATGTATGGGAGGGAAATACAAAGAAAGAACGAAGAAGAATCAAGGTGATGGTAGTGACAAAAAGGGAAATAATGAACTGGGAGAAAGGATAGAGCAAGAAATTATCTAGCTGAAAAAGAAATGAAAGGACGGAAAGACTAGGAGAGAACAGAGAAAACAGAAAGAACAAAGAGAACCACAGGTATATTCATAGACTATTAATAGTTGGAAAGAATCTTAGTGATGATAGGATTGTAGATTTAGAACTAGAAGGCTCCTTGGAGATCCTTTGATCCAACTCTCTCAAGAAGTTAAGTGACTTGCTTAAGTCACATAGACATTAAATAGTAGCCTCTAGTCTACTGCTCCTCATCCCATTTCTGTCATTTTATAGATTGGCCAAAGCTGAGGCCCAGAGAGTGTGTGCCTTGCATGAAGTTATACAGAGGGAGTATGGCAGAGCCAGAACTAGAAACTAGATCATATGACTCCAAATGTCATGCTTTCCCCTCTTCTCCCCATAGCCTTTTCACCTATTCCCTTGTGCATGGTCAGGTTTAGGAGGAGGGGCTTTGCCAGCTTCTCACTCCAGTTGTTTCTTTCCTTTTATCTCTGGTCCAACAGGAACACATACCCCATTTGAAAGTGACCGAGCCATCAGAACCGGGGAGGTTGATGTTCAGTGCTGCTGCTGAGCTGGAGTCTTCTTCACCTGCCAGGTCAGCTCAGCTACTGCTTTGGAGAGGTCTTGGTCTTGAAGCTCTGTCATCTGACTCTCTGGCCTGGTGAATGGTACAGGCAGGGAAAGGGATGATAAAAACAGGATTGCAGTTGTTAAGCAGGGTATATCTTGTGTGTCTTCCTTTGTGCTCTCCTTTCTGCTCTGTCACTCTGACACCCTTGCCCTGGCAAGGGGGTATTAATTTTTCATTTCACCTGCCTCAGACACAGATATTTGTTTCGATGAGGCAAGCTGTTTTCAGGAGATAACAGATGAAACAGAAACACATTTGGGAGTCCAGAGCAGGGAAACAAAGCCTGCTGGTCATCTCCTTAGACCTACAGGGTGCTTGCTACTCTGTCTGCAGAGAAGTTAGTGTGAGGAACCACCAGACAGGGAGACCATCTCATCACTCATGTTTCTAAGCTGCCTCTAACTATGGCAGTGTCCCTGGACTGGAACTGCCCCCATTCTGCAGGCATCTCTGGGCCCTTGTGGTCCCACTAGGAAGAAGCTGAGCTCTGGGGAAAGGGTATTCAGCATCCCAGGCTGATAATTGGAAACCTGATTAAGAAAAATCTAATTATTGTTATTAGTTTCTTAATTGTAGGTACTTCCTAGCCAGTCGGGGATTGTAAATGCTAATTACCTGAGTCCCCTTCCCCCAATGCTTAAATAGGAAACACTAGCATGCTATTTCCTATTAAAGTCATTCATCAAGGAGCCAGTCATGGCCTTTCCAGGAGGGGCTGCCCCCCTGGACCAACAGAATAGAGACTTGGTGTCTAACACAACATGAATTTCTTAATAAACATGTGGAATATGGATGGCCTGATATTCTTCCCTCAGCCTAAACTCAAGCATGATAGATTGATGCTTTCTATATGTAGTGAATATTTCTTCAACCATTCATCAGCCCTACAACCAATACAGCTGTCAGCCAGAACGGACATCCGATTCTAAATACCTCCTCCAGAGCACAGAGGGGAGAGAAGCTGGCACTTCCCACATAGGGGCCTCATCACTATTTAATGTACTGCAGTCTTCGGGCTTATCCAATATTTATAACAATGTCGTTATTTACCAAACAAGCCACTAGGCGTCCTTCGAAATCCCTTAGCTGCTGCCCTGCTCTGGGCATTGTGTGAGTGCATGGGTGGTTTTCTGTGTGTGGTCTTGTGTATGTAGACTTCTGAGTGGAGGTGGGATCTATGTTCCTGGGTAACTTTGTACATGTCTTTTTGTGTAGAAGTTGTTGATTGTCTGGGTGGGTGTGGGTGTCTCAGCTCCCTTTCCCTCTTTGTTGTTCCATTGTTTTTCAGTTCCATCTGACTCTTCGTGACCCCTTTGGAGGTTATCTTTTTTTAAAAATTTTTTGAGACAATGAGGTTTAAGTGATTTGTCTAGGGTCACATAGGTAGTAAATGTCTGAGACCAGATTTTCACTCAGGTCCTCCTGACTCTAAGGCTGGTGTTCTATCCATGGCACCACCTAGCTACCTCCATGGCACCTCCTAGCTACCTCCATTTGGGGTTATCTTGGCAAAGATACTGGAGTGATTTGCCATTTCCTTCTCCATCTCATTTTACAGATGAAGAAATTGAGGCAAAAAGGGTAAAATGGCTTGCCCAGGGTCACACAACTACTAAATGTCTGAGGCCAGATTTGAACTCAGGATGATGAGTCTTCCTGACTCTGGGCCTGTATCCACTATGTCAGCTAGCTGCCCCTCTTTCCCTCTTACTCTTTTAATAAATGTTAGTTTTCTCACGGACAAATCTTGGCTCTTGGAAAATACCTGTGTCATTTTATCCTGACTTGCTAGGTTGTAAGATCATGGATTTAGAGCTGGAAGTGACCTTAGAGGTCATTTAGTTCAACTCCTGCATTTTAGAGATGAGGGAGCTGAGGGCTAGAGATGACGTCTTCTCCTGGGTCACATAGATAGTAGGTAGGAGAGCTGAAATTTTAATCTAGATCCTCTTGACTCCAAATCTAGTTCCCTATCCACTCCATTATGTCAGAAGTATCACTCGAGACCTGGAACTGTCAAAGTCCTCTAGCAAACTAATGATGAAACTGGCAGTGTTTCTGGCCTAAGTTTCCTTCCCTGGTGACACACACATACACTGTGGTGTCTTAGTGGGAGAGGGACACCTTATCACATCACTGCCCCTACAGTCTTTACATACTCCTACTTTTGGATTTTCATAGCTTTTAATGGAGAGAAAGTAACTTTAAAGATACCCACTTATCCAGGACATGTCAACCAATCAACAGATAAATACATGTTTATTGTTTGATCAAGATATGGCCAGCAGAGCCAATACTAGGGTGGGGTGACTTGAGCTTTGTCCTAGGGTGCCAAATTTAGATGGGGCTGCCAGAAAATTAGTCTTTCAACAGCTTAGAAAAACAAAGCTTAGTATCTAGTTAGCAAAAACAATTAGTTAAACTAGGAAGCTACTAACTAACTGAATGGGTCACAAGAACTCCTTACCCTACTTCCCTTCAAAGGTATGTTTTATGCCACTTGCCTGAAGCATACTTTATAGTGCTTGTTTCCAGGAACAGAAGTTGCAAGTTATGGGACCGCTGCCCAGAACTATATTGATAGACTATTTTGTTCCTGTAGCTAGGTGGCGCAAGTGCAGAAGGCATTCCTTTGTTGAATGGGAAAAGGAGTGATGGAGCAGATGGCGTCTGAAGTTTCTTTTAGTTCTGGAATTCCGTAACTCTAATTCAGGGTAATGGCTTAACTGTAACAGGAGACATTATTATATAGTGCTTTGAAGCTTGCAAGGCACTTTACGTCCTTACCTCTTTTAAGCTCTGCAGCAGCCCTGCGGGGAGGTAGGGACTGTAGGTATCATCATTCCTCTTTTATAAATGAGGAGACCAAGGATCAGAGAGGGCAAGTGACTTTCCCATGATCACACAGCTGGTAAGATTAATGGTGAGATTTCAATTCTGATCTTCTTGATCCCAATTCCAGAACTCTATCCACACTACCTAGTAAGTTCTGGATGGGTCACATAAATAATGAACATTACATTAGGCGAATCCTATGTCACAGACCTTAGGAGGCCAGCCTTCCAAAAAGAAAAAAGCTGAAAAGTTAAGGGAGTAGAAAGGGAGAGGAAAAATAGGAGCTTTGTACTTTCTATAGACTTCTTTTTCCACTCTTTTAGAATCATATACAGGGGGTCCCAAATATCTTAGCTCAGATATTCTTAAAACTGAGCTAAGACACTTGAGACATCCTGTATTTAGAGCTGAAAGAAGGGGCATGTTGGAATTGACTCAGACTCAAGAGAGGCTATTGTTAAATTTTCAGTGTGTGCATTTACACGGGAGAAATCAGCAAACACTACAGATTGGGTGCTTGGTTTATTATTTTGTTGCTTATCTAGACTTAAGAAAACAGTGGAGAGAGCATGAATAATGCCAATTAAACTTAAAAGTGTGTCACTGGGTACATCCCCCCCCCCAAGAGCTGGTTGTTAAACATCTACCAGCACACCCCAAGCTTAGAATCCATCTAATCTAATTTCCTCATTATACAGTTGAAGAAACTGAGGCTCGTAGAACTTATATGACTTGCCCAGAGTCACAGAAATAGTAAGTGTCATAGGTAGGATTTGAACCCAGGGATTCCTGACTCCAAATCCAGCCTTCTCATCCCCACTGTCCTCACATAACAAAACCACTTGTTAAGCAGCAATGATAAATAACTTATGATCATTTGAATTATTAAACTCAAATTTGAAAGAAATAGCAAGTTGTACATAATAGATTTGCAGTTTCATGTACAATATCTTTTTTCCTATTCTATGTTGTGGAAATGTTTGTTTTATTTCTTAAGATCAGAATAAAATAAATAAAATTTTAAGAAGAAAAAAAGAAATGGTCTCTACTAGAGGTCAGGATCATAGCTCTAGAGTTGGAAGGAAACTTAGAAGTCATTGAATCCAACCTCCCATTTTACAGATGAGGAAACTGAGGCCCAGGGTGGTTAGATGACTTGCCCAGGGTCACATAGACAAAAGTTACTCAAAACCAGGTCTCCTGACTAAATCTGGTGCTGAAGTGTGACCTCCCTGAGCACAAGAACCCCCTTCACAATTCTTCAATGAAGTCTCTACCACCTTCTGTCACATAGGTTCTTGAAGGCTATGGCACTAGAGGGTAAGTTCTGACAAATTCTATTATGTTGGAAGAGCTTCAAGTATAGTTTTAGCAATAAACCATCACTGCTTCCTGACTACTGCCATGGGTAACTACTAGTTGTTGTTGTTTGGTCATTTTTCAGTCACATCCAACTCTTCATGACCCCATTTGGGATTTTCTTGGCAAAGATACTGGAGTGGTTTGCCATTTCCTTCTCCAGCTCGTTTTGCTGCTGCTGCTACTGCTGAAACTGAGGCAAACAGGGTGAAGTGACTTGCCCGGGGACACATAACTAGTAAGTGTCTGAAGCTAGATTTGAACTCAGGGAGATGAGTCTTCTTGACTCCAGGCCCTTAATTCTATCCTCTGTACCACCTAGCTGCTTAGCCAGCTTAGCCAGAAACTAGAGAAAGTAGATTATGGCCAATAATTGAATCACAATGCTCAATGAAGAACAGGTTCTGTTAGTCTAGCAGAACATTACATTTAGCCAAGACAACTTGTCCAGTGAGGAACAGGTCAGGGATACCACAAGAGGACTCTGGGAAACTCACTACTTTGGAATTATTCTCTACACAGGTTCCCCATACATGAGGCCCTTATGCATGAATTCTGTTCTTACCCTTTCTCCTCACTGATGGTGTGTATGTTTGTGGATGCCCTAAATGTATTGGCTGTCTAAAAAAAGGTGAACACAATTGTGGGAGTTCTTTAGCTATAGGTGGGGGGGTATGGATGCACAAAGTATCTTGAACCTATACTCTGAGTGCCTGGAACCTGGAATAGTCAACCTTTGGAGAAACCAACTTTTGAGTGGGTATTGTGGCTGAGGGGAAACATCCAAGTTTCAAGGCATTCTCCTGGTCCGTACTCCTAAAGGTTGTAACTCACTGGCCTTAGCTCTCCATAGTGATCTAGAAGACATAATTAACTCAAAGCAAAGTCACGTACTAGAACAGCAAGATTTACAGTAGAATATTTTCTTTCCACTCCAATAAACTCCTCATGTCCAAAGCCTTTCTCTCTATGGTATTTCACCCAGGTTTTACTTCCCTTTCACCACTTTTGTGCATGAAAATCTCCATTCTTTTAGTTTATCTGACCTCAACTCAGCTGTGAAGAAATAAATTTTCACTCAGTTGTGAATGACTGATATCTGTCTTAATCACCTCAGAGGGTTGACATCTTCAAAAAGATGTATGTTAACCCCAAACAAACATCTAATCATGGAATTCCAGGCAGTTACTTTAATTCAACAAACATTTATGATGTGTGTCTACAATATGAAAGGCATAAAGGTGAATAAGACAAAGTCTCTGCTCTCACAGATTGTATGTTTAAATGAGCATCATCGGGGTTCATGGCAGAATTATTGTGAGGCAGGAATTATTCGAAGTGTCCTTCTGGAGATGCTGAAAGAATGTGTTACCTGTGGCAACCCCAGAGCCTAGGGTAGGGAGATCCTCAAGTCAATTTCCTACTTTCCTCAGTTTCCCCTTCCCTCCACCCAAACCTTAAAAAGATTTCTTTATCTCATCATCCCATTCTTGATCTTTTATCTCTTCTCTTCCACCTTAGCTCCAACCCCCATCTCATACCTTTGTTGTCATAGGAATTTGGCTGAATCATATAATCAGATAGTTGGAGTTTGAAGAAACCTTGGCAGTTGTCTAATTCAATCTCCTCACTTTACAGATGGGAAACCCAGAAGTCAAACAACTTTCCCAATTAAGTGGGGAATTTGAATCCAGTCCTTCTCGCTCAACTTCTTTTTATACTAAGCTCTGCCTTTTATCTTTTTTTTTGTATCTTCAGTGTTTAGCATAGTGCCTGGCACATAGTAGATGCCTAAAAATGTTGATTGGCTAACTAGCTATTATTATTATTATTATTATTATCATATCATAGCTGCTCCTAGGGAATCCCTGACCACTGTAAATATCTAATTTCCCAGGGAAACTCTGATCTGATCTTGTAAGCCAAAGCTGTTGTCAGACCCAATCCCATATCTGGTGGTACTGTATGATCGGTTGCGGGGGGTGGTTCAAGGAGAGGAAGGAGGTCTGGTCTGCCCTTTAGCAGTCAGAGTTGCTAGGAGATCCCGTTCCTTCTGAAGCTATTAACTAAACTCTATTGATGTATGCTTAGCCTTCCTAGTTTGACCCTCATGTAGCATGATCTTTTAATCACAGAATATTATAGGCCTTCTGAGGACTTATAGGCTAATCAATTTATTTTACAAATAGGGAAACTGATACTTGGAGAGGGAATATGATTGACCCCAAATGGGAAGCTAGGTAACACAGTAGATAGAGTGCTGGGCCTGAAGTCAGGAAGACTGGTCAGTGTGTCTGGCAAGAAAACCTAAATTGGGTCGTGAAGAGTCAGACAGCAACTGAACAGTGATTATTGACCCAAGATAACATAGCTGAAAAAACTGAGACTAGAATTCAGGTTTCCTGCTTCTTAGTGCTGTGTTCTTTCCACTATTACCATACTGCTTCTCACAATTTAAAATAATTAGCAAGGACATTGATAGGAAACAGAGATTTCCTTTAAATCAAATTTCTACATTGTTTTCTCATCTCTGATGGCAGTAAGAAATCCTGCTCCCTGTATGAGTTTACTCTTCCAAGACAGAGAGTGAGGAGGAAGGAAATTTCCAGAGGCAAACACTAGTCTGAGAATCATACAATATACATAAAAGACATCAAAGGCACATGTACCTCAGGGATGTGATTGGAATGGCTTCTCAGGAGTGCAATATCTGCCCAAATACACCAGGATGCGCCGTAAGCTTGAATGTCTACAGTTCCTTCCCACTGTGTATGTGTGAGTTTCTTCGAGACTCTAGTTTTGAGTAATCTGCTCATTACCAACCTAACAGGTTCAGATCACAGACACCCTAGTTGCCTCTTTCAGGTTTCTGTCTAGGGTGTAATTATTCCCCGTAATAATTCACAAAATAAAATGTTGTTAACCTCTGTTCTTCTAAGAGTTTCAATCTTAGTCCCAACTTCATGTGATTCCCCTCCAAAGATTATTTACCCATGAAGAGATTAGATTACAGTCTCTAAATCAGAACTCAAATGGACAAAATGTGGGGTTTGAATGCCAGAGCAGTGGGCCATTCCTGGGATGAGTCTGAAATTTCAATTCTTCTCATTTCATCTCTACTCTTCAGTGCCTAGTTTTCCCAAGGTCTATCCTAAGACTGATTTGTAGGGGATTCATAGCATTCCCTGCCTATCCTCTCCTCACCTTCCCAAATATTTTGGTGTCAAAGGATAAATGTTCCCCACATTTTCCTTCTACTTTCTAGTCATTCCTACAGTGACTGATATCCAGTACCTTCATGGGCTCTTTATTTTTCTTCTAGCCACCTTCTCCTGGTGTCCTCACCTCCTTGTGTCATCTGGGATGAGGGAGGGCCATCTCTCTCTCTCTCTCTGTCTCTCCCTATTCTTGCTCTCTTTTTAAAAGCATGCTCCTTTATTTTTAAAATGTTCACCTTGCAGTGTGTTATTAGAACAACTTCATATGCTTCCTTTATATCACATGCCTGTAAGCTATCCATTCCTTTATTTTCTGTTTTCTTTTTTCCTTTTTTTTTCTTTTCTGGTACACAAAAGATTCAGGAGAAAAATGGCAGGGGAGAAACAATAGCAATCATATCAACCAACAGTTGTTTCAGAGAATTTACATCAAAATCCATCTTGCCCAGCGCTCTCATTTGGCAGATGGAGAAACTGAGACTCAGAGACATTAAATGATTTATTAGTATATGACAAAGCCAAGATTCAAACTCAGATCTGCTGGCATCCATCTTTTTTCCTCTATTTCATACCTGCACCTAGGAAAGTGCATAAGGAAACCACCAGATGTTCATTTGAACTCATTTAAAACAAGCCAACCGACAGCTTAATGACCACCTAGAAGGAGTGGGGACGCCTTCCTGGACAGATGACATTTGAGCGTCTGCCTTGAAGTATGGGTGGGGTTTGAACAGGCCTCTGTTGTCAGAGGTCAGTGATTTACAGCTTTAAGGAACCTTGGAGGTCACCTACTCCAAGGGTTCTTGACTGAGGGTCCATGGATCATGAGTTGATTTCAGGATGTGTGTGAATTGATAATGGAAAAAACGTATCTTTATTTTCATTAATCTCTAGCTGCAGTTAAGCATTTCCTTCAATTACGAATTAAAAAACCATTCTGAGAAGGGGTCCAATGGCTTCATCAGACTGCTAAAAGGACCCATGCCACAGAAATTGCTCAGAACCCCCGATTTAGTCCAGTCCTTTCATATTACAGATGATAGAACTGAGACCCAATAAGAGCATCTAACTTGCTCAAGGCCACATCATTGGTAAGTACCCAAACCGGCTGCTCTGACTCTGAATCCAAGACTTCTTACCCTGCAGCACAACTTATTTTCTTTCTGGGGTCCTACAGCTGGGGGGCCACCAACAGTGGCTTCATCTCCCTGCCTCTTCTGCGGAGCCCACAAACGTTGCCCCATCTGCTCCCTCTGACATTTGCTGCCGAATAATTCTTTTTTTATTTAAATGAGTTGAAATTGACTGAGAATATATTAGATTATTCTCTCCCTGAGGTTAGTTACTTGTAGAGATGAGAATAAACTTCACGTTTAGCAGCATTTTTTTTTTAATCAAAAAGGAGCCAGTTCCCAAGAGAACTGGCACCCTGCCTAATGACCTTAATGAGCATCTGTAGCTGGGGTCAGATTTATCTGGAAGCTGCTGTAATGACAGGGCAGAAAGGTGTTTCGGCATTCACTTCTGGGAACCTCTGATAGCTTTGTACTCCAGCCTGTAAATAAAGCCGAATTTGATAGCCCTCGTGAATCCATGATGAATACATTTTCTCCCTTAATCGGCAGGCACCTCTGTATTGCACAGCAATTCATGAAGACCATATGACAGTCTTTAAGCATTTTAATATTTTGCAAATGATTTACCACTGGTAATGAGCAGATGATATACTCCACTTGAAGGGGCTATGGATTATCTATTAGCACCAGCACATCAGAGGCAGCTGTGCAGTGACATAAGGCAGCCAATAGGAAAGGAAAAGGACAACTTGTCTTCTGGGCAACAGGAGGGGTTGACTGTTTTGGCTACAGGTCAGCAGATAATGCAAGTGCCTCCTGGCTTCCCTTATACAACCATGGGAAACCAGGCTGCTGTCCCCTTGTCTACATCTGCTCCAGTGCTGCTGTGGCTTCTGGAGGGAAGAGCCCACAGGTTTAGGCTCCTATGGGTGATGGGATATGAGGAGCTGGCTGGGGGAATTCTGAACTGGGGTAGGACTAGAAGGATTTTAATGAGATTGTCACTGTTTTTTGCCCTGCTCAGATCACATCTGGAATATTGTGGTCAGTGCTGGGTGCCATATTTTAGGAAGCAAACTGGATGGTGACATGTAATAGTGAAGAGACTGGAACCCTACTCCTATTAGGATCAGTTTAAAAGAATCGGGGACCCTTCAACCTAGCAATACCATGAGAGATCATAAAAGAAATCATAAAAATGGGAAAAAGACCCACATGTACAAAAATATTTATAGTAGCTCTTTCTGTGGTGGCAAAGAATTGGAAATCGAGGGGATGCCCATCAACTGGGGAATGACTGAACAAGTTGTGGCATATGAATGTAATGGAAATCTATTGTGCTATAAGAAATGGTGAGCAAGCCAACTTCAGAAAAAAATGGAAAGACCAGTGACTTCGGAAAAAAATGGAAAGAGTTCCCCATCACTGGACTGTATAGACTGATGCTGAGTGAAGTGAGCAGAACCAAGAGAATATTGTACACAGTAACAGCCACATTGTGCGATGACTAACGTTGATAGACTTAGCTCTTCTCAGCAATGCAAGGATCTAAGACATCTCCAAAGGCCTCATGATGAAAAATGCTATCCACATCCAGAGAAAGAACTATGGAGTTTGAATACAGATCAAAGCATACTATTTTGCTCTTTCATTTCCTTCCATTTTGTTTTGTTTCTTCTTTCTTATGGTTCCTCCTATTTTTTCTAATTCTTTTTTAAAACATGACTAATGTGAAAATTAAAAAAATAAAAGAATTGAGGACCTTATATCTAGGTTATATATCTATTTTAATCTCTTGGTAAATGGTCTAAGATATTGGTCTATGTCCAATTTCTGCCAGACTGATGAACTTAAAGTTCAAAAAAACCTAAGTCTTTACACTTGTCAAATAAAAGGTTACCATATTTATTTGCTGCTATAAATTATATTTCTACTATGTTCCACTGATCTACCTTTCTATTTTTTAACCAATTCCAGATAGTTTTGATAATTAAAGCCTTAAAATATGGTTTAAGATCTGGTCCTTCTAAACCCCCTTCCTTTATATTTTTTATTAGTTCTTTTGATATTCTTGAATTTTTGTTCTTCCAAATGAATTTTGTTATTTTTTTTTAATTCAGTAAAATAATTTTTAGGCCCAAGAGAGGAATTGGGGATGGGGAATGACATCATAGGGTTATCATATGAAACGAGGGTTAAATTTTTGCTTTTTTCCTAGAGAGGGCAGACCAGGAACAAGAAACAAGGAGAAAACTAAAAAGAGGCAGATTTTTGACTCAATGTAAAGTAAAATTTCTTGATAATTATAGTTTTCCTAAAAGAAAATGGGTTGCCTGAGGAGAAAGTGAGTTCCCCATCACTGGATCTGTCTGAGCAGAGGCTGGACTTTTTAGGGTTGTTGTAGAAGGGCAATAAGGCCCCTGGAGGGAGAAAGAAAAGACAGTGTGGGCCTTGTGCACTTCCTCCACCCCACCATCTTCCTTTAGACCCCAATAGGGAAAGCCCAGCACCTCAAACCCAAGAACCTTGGAAGTAGCAGCATTCCCTAGACCTCCAGCCTTGCTTCCAGTTTGGGTCCCTGTACCATCACTGAGGCAACAGTCATTGTGAACAGGAGATTCAACTTTCTTGCCACTACCAACTGGTCATAACTCCAAGAGCCCCCAAAGTGGCAGTATTCCCCAGCAACCACTGGTTCTGCTTTTATTCCAGAGCCTATAGTTATCATCCTGGGAAGCTACTCCCGTGGAGTTGTAGCCTGGCATCTCTGGAAAATTTGGAAATGAAGTGTTCTTCCCATCCAGGTACATGACACTGACAAATGGTTTGACATCAGAAACAGATATGAATTTTATCAGTGGAAGTGGCATTAAAGAAGAGTCATTACTGTCTGCTTTGCTGCAGCATCCTAAGGATCATGGAGCCTTTCCATCTGACTTGCAACTGAAACCTCCTATATGAGTTGTCTCCCACTGTAGAATGTGATCTCCTTAAATGCAGGAATTGTTTTATTTTCTATTTGTTTCCCCAGTGCTTATCATAATGCTTTGCACATAATAAGTGTTAATTACTTTTTCATTCACATATTCATTCATTCATCCATCCATCCACCTCTCCATTCATTCATTGCTGTTAAGGTAGAGGATAGACTCATGACCTCTTAGATCCTTTCTAACTCTGAGATTCTATGATTCTGATGTATTGCCTTATCACTTTGCTCCTTTCTCCTGCTTTAGAGCTGATAGTCTAGTGGGTTCTACCCAGGAGTGTTGTGAGGCTCAAATGAGATAGTGGGTATAAAGCACTTCACAAATCTTAAAGTGCTTTGTAAATGTGGTTGTTATTATTGTTATTAGTCTATAGACACCAGGGCTCCAGTCTGGTGATGACTTATTCACTGAGCCTTCCCTGCATTCCTGCTGAGCTCTAGCTATGTTTATAGAGCTATTCAGGGATTTGCAGAGAAATGTTTAACAACCCAGCTCTAGAAAAAAAAAAGTATGCATACAAGCTTTTAAGTTTAATCTACACTAACATTTTCTTAAGTCCACATGATCAATAAAACAATAAATCAAGACCTGATTTGCTGAGGATTGTCAATCACTGAGATGTGAACCCTCACACTGAAAATTTAACAATTAGATCTTGTAAGTTGGTTAGACCTGGCTCCAGCACATGACCAGTTCTACCTCTGTGAAGAGTGATTGTCCTGGGTCTGGCAGATCAGGACTTCAGCAGAATCCTAGTCATTGGTCTAGTATGGGGAATCAGACAAGAAACATTTATTAAGTACCTACTGTGTGTTAGGTACTGTGCTAAGTACCTAGGATTCAAATATGAAAAATAAAGACCATCCCTGTCCTCAAAGAGCTTATAGTCTAATGGGGGCAGACAACACATAAAAGGAAGCTGAAAATTGGGTCAGGGGACCAGTACCCAGGTAGGGGTATGATAGAGAAGTCCAAAAAATCCCAAGGAGTGCAGCCTGGCAGGAAATGAGGAGATGGCTTTGCTGAGCCCCCTCCTTAAATAGAAGTTTTGGCTTTATCCTTGAATCAAAGGAGAAAAGGTTATCGATGAAGTCTGAGTACTAAGGCTGATTCAACCTTGCAGGTGATGGGATTTCCAATTACAAGGGCCCTGGAGGCACAGTGGAAGTCTTAAGAAGCCTGATGGAGTGCAACCAGGTAGGAGAGAACAAAGTAGGAAGTCTGAGAATGAACATCATACATACATATGTATACATATATGTGTGTGTATATGCACATATACATGTACATACATACATATACACACATATTTGTGTCTATTGATAGCCATCTGTAGGATGGGGAGTGGAGGAAAAAAGGAAAAAAATACATGACAACTTTATTACATACTTAAAAGGAATAGCAAGTTGTAGAGAACAGATTTGCAGTTTCATGCGCAATCATCTTTTTTTATTATACTATGTTATAGAAGTGCTTGTTTTATTCCATAAACTAAAAATAAAAGAAATAAAAAGAAAAAAAGAAAAAAATTGATATTATATGTTGAATAAAAAAAAAGAGAATGAAAATCAAAGAATTCTGGCTAGTCCAACATATGGATTGTTAGGCCCTAGCAAAAAAAATTAATGGTGAAATATTTATTGCCATCCTCTCATTTGGCTAATGTAGGTGGACCACACTTTAAGAAACCAAATCTGTAAAAGTCCAAACTTCCCAGATAAATTAAGGGTAGGTAGCATAGTGGAAAGGGCATTAGATTGGGTATCAGAAGATTGGGAGTCAATTCCTCTATCTATCACTTTGTATTTCTGACCTCAGTTTCTTCATATGTGCATTGAGGAAGTTGTACTGCATGACTCCTATGGTAACTTCCAGCTCTGAATCCATGATCTTATGATTATATGTATCACAAAAATGTTTGTCACTTAAAAAATGTCACAGAAGAATTCCTTTAGAATCTCTGCTGAACTCAGAGTACTAATTGTCTCTGCAATTCATTTACTAATTCATTACTTATTGACTTGTGGTATTTCTTATCCTATGAGCTTATACTGTTGATACTTAATTGTTTCATGCATGTATGTCCTGTCTCCCTAATTAGACTGAAAGCTTCTTGAGGGCAGGCATGGTTTTATACTGTTATTTCATTGGTATAGGGAATTCCCAAGTGTGGAAACTCTCCACACATGCAGACTAGTAATTTGTCTATAACTTCTAGTCTTACAAAGTTATCCATGGTATGAAAGAGTCAGTTCTCTGTGACTTGCCAATGTTTACACAGCTAGTCTTTGTCAGAGGCAGGACTGGAATCCAGGTCTTCCTGAATCCAAAGTTGGTTCTCTACCCATTGTACCATGCTGCCTCTCATCTCATTTATTTTAAGTATTTATTATTTGCATTTATATTTGATTGCTTTAGAGAGACAGCATGTTGTAGTGGATATTGAGTCTGCCTTGAAGCAAGGAAGACTTGGGTTCAGACCCCATCTCTGACACATCCTGGCTGTGTTACTCTAGGTAAGTCACTTGATCTCTCATTGCTCTGGGCAACTCTATTAAGTTATAAGCTGTGGGGGAAGGCTATAAAGCTATAAGTTGTAGGGGATTTTTCTGGCCCTGGAGTTCTCTACATTAATGGAATAACAGGTCCAGCTAAGTGGCACAGTGGATAGAATTTTGGTCCTGAATTTAGGAAGATCTGAATTCAAATATGGCCTTAGATACTTACTATCTGTATGACCCCGAGCAAATCATTTCACCCTGTTTGCCTCAGTTTCCTCATCTGTCAAATGAATTGGAGAAGAAAATGGCAAACCACTCAAGTATCTTGCCAAGAAAACCCCAAACAGGGTTATAAAGAGTTGGACATAACTGAAACAACTAAACAAGTCTATCCTCTATCAATTAACATATCTATCATCTATCCATTCATTTGTTTGAATATTTATTTACCTATTTGTCTACTCATTCATTTATATCGTGCCTGCTTGCAAAAGGATTTGAGGCAGTCTGTATCTTCTATTTACTTCTATTTCCCATAACAACAAACATGAATGCTTGGAATTTAGTAGCTACTGTTAATTCTACCTTCAAAATACTTTTCACATTTGCCCCTTTCCATTTCCATGGTTACTGCCCTAGATCAGGCTGTCATTATCTTTCTCTGCGCTATTATGATAGCCTCCTAATTGACCTCCTTACTTTCAGTCTCTCTCCTCTCTAATCTATTTTACAAAAAGCTGCTAAAATTATCTTCCTAATTTATAGGCATCACCATGCCACTCTACTGCTAGAAAATACCTTCAGTGGCTCCCTATTTCTTTTAGGCATGTTGTGTTATATAGAAAGCTGGGCTTGTAATTAGGAAAACCTGGGCTCAAATTCTTCCTCTAACATTTACTAGCTCTATGATCTCAAGCAAGTCATTTGACCTTCCTGAGTTTCAGTTTCCTCATCTGTAAATTGGAGATAATGCTACCTGTAGTATCTACTTCATAGAGTTGTTGTGAGGATCAAATGAGATAAAATGTATGGCAAAGTGTTTGTAAACTTTAAAGTGCTTTGTCAAGTATTAGCTATGAGGATGATGATGATGATCTACTAATATAAAATTAAGAAAGATGTGTTTATGTTAATATTAATGTTTATGTTAATGAGACTTAACCAGTAACAAGAGGACTGGCCATGAATTTCATGTCAGTTCACTAAAGTTTGGTGCAACTTGGTGAGAGTGGGAGGAGGAGGAGATAGAGATGGAGGAGGAAGAGGAAAGGAAGATGATGGAGATGGGAAAGGAAAAAGATAAGGACAAAGATGGAAAAAGAGGAGGAAGATGGAAGAGGTAGAGGAAAAAGAAAAAGAGATGGAAGAAATGGAGAAAGAGAGGAGAAAGATGGAAGAGAGAGATGGAAGAGAGAGATGAAAGAAGATATAGAGAGAAGAGGAGAAGTGAGATGGAAGAATAGGAGAGAAGTACAAGAACAGCAGCAAAAGATATAAGAAGATAAGAAGGTAGATGGCAAATGGATAGGGAGACAGAGAAAGGAAGAGAGTGGAATAAAAACAGGGAAGTGGAGATGAGGAGAAAGATGGTAGAAAAGGAAAAAGAGCAAGAAAAATAAGGGATGATGGAAATGATTTCCCTTCCTCCATTTTTACATACAACTAGCTGTGACTCTATGATCTTTGAATATGACATCTGTCTTTTTCTCAAACTTGTCCCCTGCCCAGCAATTAGGAATATGGTGATGACAAGAGCTACTATTTTATCATGTTCCACTTCACTACTCAAGGAAGACTATGATAGTCCTTCCTGCCTACCATACATAAGGGGAACCCTTGCTTCTTTGTGGAATGGTCTCCAACTCAAAGATATAGGGGTTGTTCAGACCTATGGTGGGGTTAGTACTCCCCCAGGTGTACAGCTATCCCCTTGCCTAAGTCATAAGAGGCATTCCAGCACCTAGATAGTATTGCTGCTTCCTTTTCCTACCAAAATCATCTCTATTCCTATTCTGGAAAATATTTTTTTTCCCATAGGCCTCCATGACTCCCCAGCTTTCACAAATAGCTTTGATCTAAATTTTGTTTATTTATTTTTAATTCAATATTTTATTTCAGCTCTGAATTCTCCTCTTCTCATCTCCTGCTTCCCATGGAGAAAGCAATAAAAACAAAACCCTTTTACAAAAATGTGGAGTCAAGCAAAATAAATTCTCACATTGGCATTGTCCAAAAAAAATGCCTCAATATGCATTCTGAGTCTATCACATCTCTATCTGGAGATGTGTAGTATGTTTCATCTTAAGTCCTCTGGAATTGTGGTTGGTCATTTATCAGAATTTCTTTTTTTTAAATTTTATTTTTTAAAATTTTATTTATTTATTTGATTATTCAAATGGTAATTTTTATTTATTTTTTTGTTTTCAACATTTACTTCCACAAGATTTTGAGTTCCAAATTTTCACCCCATCTTGCCCTTCCCCCCACCCCAAGATGGCATGCATTCTAAATACCCCTTCCCCTAGTCTGCCTTCCCTTCTATCTCCCCCCCCCTTCTCTAATCCCCTTCCCCTTCAATTTTCCTGTAGGGCAGGATAGATTTCTGTACCTCATTTCCTGTAGTTCTTATTTCCCAGTTGCATGTGGAAACATTTTTTTTAAACATGTGTTTTTAAAACTTTGGGTTTCAAATTTTCTCCCTTTCTCCCTCCCCACCCACCCTCATTGATAAGGCAAGCAACTAAATATAGGTTATATATGTGCAGTTATGCAAAACACTTCCATAGTAGACATGCTATGAAAAACTAACTCTATTTCCCTTAATCCTATCCCACCCACCCATTTATCCTTTTCTTTCTTTTGACCCTGTCCCTCCTCAGAAGTATTTGCTTCTGATTACTCCCTTTCCCAATCTGCCCTCCTCTCTATCATTCCCCTACTCTCTTGTCCCCTTCCTCCCCATTTTCCTGTAGGGTAAGACAGATTTCCACACCCAATTGAGTGTGTATGTTATTCCCTCCTTAAGTCAAATCCTATGAGAATAAGATTCACTCATTCCCTCTCACCTTACTCTGTTTCCCCTCCACTGTAAGAGCCTTTTCTTTTCTGGTTTTTTTTTGTGGGATAATTAACCCCATTCTACCTCTCCCTTTCTCCTTCTCCTAGTATAGTCCTCTATCACCCCTTAATTTTATTCTCCAGACATGACCTCTTCATTTTCAACTCACCATATGCCCTCTATTTATCTATCTATCTGTATCTATATATACATATGTATAATTTGTTCCCCTCCAACTATCCTAATACTGACAAAGGTCTCATGAGTTACAAATATCATCTTTTCATGCAGGAATGTAAACAGTTCAACCTTAATAAGTCTCTTATGATTTTCTCTTTCCTGTTTACCTCTTCATGTTCCACTTAAGTCTTGTATTTGAAAATCAAATTTTCTATTCAACTCTGGTCTTTTCATCAAGAATGCTTGAAAGTCCTCTATTTCACTGAATGACCATTTTTTCCCCTGCAAGATTATACTCAGTTTTACTGGGTAGGTTGTTATCCTATCTCCTTTGCCCTCTGGAATATTATATTCCATGCCCTGCGGTCCCTTAATGTAGAAGCAGCTAAATCTTGAGTTATCCTGATTGTGTTTCCACAATACTTGAATTGTTTCTTTCTGGATGCTTGTAATATTTTCTCCTTGACCTGGGAACTCTGGAATTTGGCTACCATATTCCTAGGAGTTTTCCTTTGGGGATCTTTTTCAGGAGGAGATTGGTGGATTCTTTCAATTTCTATTTTGCCCTCTGGTTCTAAAATATCAGGACAGTTTTCCTTGATAATTTCTTGAAAGATGATGTCTAGGCTCTTTTTTTGATCATGGCTTTCAGATAGTCCAATAATTTTTAAATTCTCTCTTCTGAATCTATTTTCCAGATCAGTTGTTTTTCCAATGAGATATTTCACATTGTTTTCTAATTTTTCATTCTTTTGGATTTGTTTTACAGTGTCTTGATTTCTGATAAAGTCACTAGCTTCCAATTGCTCTATTCTAATTTTTAAGGAAGTATTTTCTTCAGTAATCTTTTGGACTTCCTTTTCCATTTGGCCAATTTTGCTTTTTAGGACATTCTTCTCGTCATTGGCTTTTTGGACCTCTTTTGCCATTTGGGTTAGGCTATTTTTTAAGGTGCTATTTTCTTTAGTATTTTTTTTGGGTCTCCTTTAGCAAGCTGTTGACTTGTTTTTCATGATTTTCTTGCATCACTCTCAGTTTTTCCTCTACTTCTCTGACTTGCTTCTCAAAATCCCTTTTGAGCTGCTCCAAGGCCTGGGACTGATTCATATTTTTCTTGGTGGTTTTGGATGTAGGAATTTTGGTTTTGTTGTCTTCTTCTGGTTGTATGTTTTGATCTTCTTTGTCACCTAAGCAATATAATGTAGTCTGACTCTTTTTGCGCTGCTTACTCATGATCCTGGACAATTACTTGAGTTTTAAACTCTTTGTTAAGGTAAAAGTCTGCTTCCAATGTGAAGAGTGTACTGTCCCAAGCTTTGGGGGTTTGTACAGCTGTTTTCAGAGGTACTTCTAGGGACCTGTAAATTTTCAGGTCTTCCAAGGTGCTGTGATAAGGGGTGAGGTGTTTTCTCTCTACCACCACAACAAACTCCACCACACCAGCCTTCCTCCTCGCCCCAGGACCGCCCCTCAGAACTGTGACCCAGATCCAAGCATGGGCAAAGCAAGAGATTCCTGCCTCAGCACTGTCAAAGAGATCCCTGCAATCCCCCTCTGATCAGCCACTCGATTCCCCCTCAGTCTGTAGGCCAGAAGCTCAGGAAAAGCCGTGGCCCGGGGCCGCACTCGAGACTTGCGACTGAGACCTAGCTCCTCTCTCACCTCAGTCACAGACTTTTCCCACTGACCTTCTAAGTTGTCTTTGGCATTCAGAGGTTGAGAAGTCTGGAAACTGCCACAGCTGGCTGCAATTCAGTCTTCTGAGGCCTGCTGCAGGGTTCCTGCGGCCTGCACACCCATGCCAAACCATGCTCCTCTCCCCACCTGGCGCGATATACCTTTCTGATCAACCATCCAGGCTGTCTTTGGCTGGAAATTTGTTTCACTCTGTCTTTTTGTGGGTTCTGCTGCTTTAGAATTTGTTTAGAGTCATTTTTTTAGGTATTTGGAGGGCTTTGGGAGAGACCTTAAGATAGTCACTGCTTTCCCTCCGCCATCTTGGCTCCACCTCCAGGGATCCAGAATTTCTAAGTCTTTCAAAGTTGTATGCCTTTACAATATTGTTATTATATAAATTATTATTCCAGCTCTGCTCGATTCACTCTGGATCAGTTCATTTAAGCTTTCCTAGATTTCTCTGAAACTGTCCTCTTATTGTTTCTTAAAACACAATAGTATTCAATCACTTTCATATGCTGGAACCTGGTCAGCCTTTCCTTAATTGAAGGACATCCCATCAGTATCTAATTCTTTTCCACCATGAAAAGAGCTGCTATAAATATTTATGTATATATGAGTCCTGTTCTTCTTTTTTTGATCTCTTTGAGGGTATAGACTTAGTAGCAATTTCACTATGTCAAAGAGTATGTTCAACTTTATAGATTTTGGATATAGTTTAAAATCATTTTTCTAGAATGGCTAAACCAGTTCAGAGTTCCACTATCTGGATTGATTTACCTATTTTCCTACAGCCATTCTGGCCTTTGTCATTTTCCTTTTTTGTCACCTTTGCCAATCTGATGGGTATGAAGTGTAGTGAAATGTGAGAATGGTTTTCTTCCTCTGAAAACTGCTTGTTCATATCCTTTGACTATTTATCAGTTGGGGAATAGCTCATATTTTTATAAATTTCTTTCAATTCCCTATGTATCTTAGAAATGAGACCACTACAGAAATCTGCTACAAAAATATTTTTTCTCACTTTTCTAATTATCTTGTAATTTTAGTTACTTTGGTTTTGTTTGTGCAAAAACTTTTAAGTTTAATATAATAAAAATTATCCATTTTATCTCCTGTGAACCTCTTTGTCTCTTATTTGGTCATGAACTATTCTGTTATCCATAGATCTGACAGGTAATTTCTTTTATGCTCCTCTAATTTTTTTTTATGATGTCACTATGATTAGATCATGTAATCATTTGGATTTTATCTTCATATACATTGTGAGATGTTGATATATACCTAAATTTTGTCAGACTGTTTTTGGTTTTTTCAACAGTTTTTTCTGAGTAGAGAGTTCTTGCTACAATTTTTGGATTTATCAAACAATAGGCTACTGTTGCTCATCGGCTTCTGTATATTGTGTATGTAATCTGTTCCACTGAGCAAGCTCTCTATTTGTTACCCAGTGCTAAACTGTTTTGATGGTTATGGCTTTGTAGTGTTATTTGAGATCTGGTACTTCTAGGCCTCTTCCTTCTCACTCTTTTTTTCCATGAATTCTTTTGATATTATTGACATTTTGATCCTTCAGATTAATTTTGTTATTGTTTTCTAGCTTTAATCCTTTAGTGGTTTGATTAGTATGGTACTGAATAAGTAAATCAATTTGGGTAGAATTGTCAGTTTTATTATATTGGCTCAGCTTACCCATGAATAATTAATATTCATATCTATTTTTGTAAAGAATGTTTTGTATTCATATAGTTTCTGTATGTGTTTTGGTAAGCAGATTCCCTGTTATTTTATACTATCTGCAAATATTTTATATGAAATTTCTTTTTCTATCTGCTTCTGCTAGATTTTTTCCTAAAATACAGAAACACTGATAATTTTGTGGATTTATTTTATATTCTGCTACTTTTCTGAATATGTTAATTGTTTGAATTTTTAGTTGCATGTCTAGGTTTCTCTTAGTAAACCATATCATCTGCAAAAAATGATAATTTTGTTTCCTTTTTGTCCATGCTTATTCTTTCAATTTTTTTCTTGTCTTACTGTTATAGTTAGCAATTCAAGCACTATACTGAAGAGTAATTGTAATAATGAACATCCTTGCTTTACCCCTGATATTATTAGAAGAGCCTATATATTTCCCCAACATAGATAATCCAGGCACTTAATTTTAGATAGGAACTGCTTATCATTTTCAAGAAACCTCCATTTATTCCTTTGCTTTCTAGTGTTCTTAACAGAATACTATTGTAACTTATCTTTTTCTCTATCTATCTATCTATCTATCTATTACCATATGCTTCATTTGACTCCTGTGTAAGTATGTCAAATTTCTACTCAGCTCTGGTCTTTTCATTGTGAATGCTTGGAAGTCCTCTGTTTAATTAAAGGTCCCTATCCCCCACAACTCCCATAAGATTATACTCAATTTTCTGGGTAAGTTATTCCTGGTTGTAAGGATAGATCTTTTGTCTTCTGGAGTATCATCTTCTAAGCTTGCCACTTCTTTATAGTTGTGACTGATAAATCTTGTGTGATCCTAACTGCTTTTTTGGTACTTGAATTCTTTTTTTTTTATGCCTGCTTACAATATATATATTTTTTAATCTGGAAGCTTAAGATTTTGACTATAACATTCCTAGGAATTTTCATTTTGGGGGTTCTTTTAGTAGGTGACCAGTGGATTCTTTCAGTTTTTATTTTGCCCTGTGGTTCTAAAAGATCAGGGCATTTCTTTTATGGTTTCTTGAAATATTATGTCAAGCACCACCCCCTCCTTTATTTGGTTATGGCTTTCAAATAGTCCAATGTTTCTTCACTCCTTTCCCCTCAGTGGAATACATCTTAGTCCATTGATTCTTAAATTACAGCTTATTGATCTATTTTCCAGGTCAGTTTTTTTGGGGGGGGGGTTATGAGTTACCTAGTATTTTCTTTTTTCTTCCAATTTTCTTATTTTGTTTTAGTATTTCTTGATGTCTCATGGAGTTGTTAGCTTCTATTTTGTCAATTCTAGTTTTCTGGGAGTTATTTTATTGATCAAGATTGGTGCTTCTTATTCCAAGCTGGTAATTCTTCATTCATATATTTTTTCCATGGTTTTAATTTCTTTTCTTCTTTTTTCCCCCTTTACCACTCTCATTTGACTTTAAAATAATTTTTAGCTTTTAAAAACATATTTGCTTTATCTCATACAGAAATTCTGGTTGGATTTGTGTGTAAGCTTTTTCTTTAAGGCTTTACTTGCAGATATGTTTTAGTCATTCTTTTCTTCTGTGTTTGTCTTGAACTTCATTGTTCTCATAGTAGCTCTTTATGGTGGGAGTATCTTCTCCCTCATTCTTCCAGTTTACTTCTTTACTCTGAACTTTATGTTAAGATCAAGCTCTATGTGCTTCTAGGGGAAATGTTCAGGCTGAGCTTCTGTCCTTGTGTCCTTCTGCTGCTATCACAACTCAGACTGGAGACTTGTAAGCTTTCAGTACTCCCAAGGTGATATGATCTGGGGGCAATATTAGCTCACTGCCCTCCTGCTCTGGGCTCTATGAGTTCTGACCCAGGTTTGGGTCTGTAGTTTCGTCTCTTTGGAATTTAGGTAGACTGCTGCTGGACTCAGTTACTGGAGTCCTCTGCAGGTTCCAAGTGACTGAACTTAGGGATGACCTTTGGTATAGGATTCCTGCCCTCATTATTCCATTGCAGTATTCAGCCTGAGCTGGAAGTTAGAACTGAGTTCCTTCTCTGTTCTTGGGTTTAACTCCATTCAATTTCTAACCTTGTTCCGAGCATAGCTACGGTCCACAATCTTCTCTGCTGCCTCTAGGTGCAGGTTCCTTCCTCAGTCTGCTCTAGATCTATGACTCAGAACTGGGTAGCAAGTGACAGAGCTGCCAGATGGCACCATTTCCTGTGCCCTGTGCTAGTTCAGGGATCCTACAAGGTAGCTTTGTATCCCAATGCTTCCTGCCCTGGTGCTCAGTTTTAATCTTTTTTTTTTTAGTACCTGGCCTCTGGAATATTCCATATATGGTGTTATCCCAGCCAGGTTCTGTTCCTAGTATCTGTGGTCCTCTTTGTCTCTTTTCTCAAGCTGTCCTAGCCTGGAAAAAATTACCCACTGTGACTTTATCTTTAGATTTCCTGATCAGGATTGATCTGGTATGTTTTCTAGATCTTTGCAGAGGAAATGTGGTAGGGGAGCTAGGCTGTGATTCTGCCTGCTATTCTGCCATCTTGACTTTACCTCTGAATGAAAAAGAATAAAGAAAGGGTCAAGGTTCTAGGACTGTTTCTGTGGGGTCATATGGCCTTGGGAGTGGAGGAGGGAGAGAAGGAAGCACGAAGGAACCCCTATTCCTTTACTACATGGTATCACCAGTTGTGAGTGAAGGAGTCACCTCCTCTCTCAGACACAAATACAGCAGAAATTCCAAGCTGGTGCTGAGTCATACCATTTTGGAGATACTGACCAGTCTTACTTAAGCAGCCAAAGGGAAAAGATTCCTCCCAACTTTAGTGTGCCAATGCAGAATGTTCATAATTGCTCTAGACCTCACTGGATTCTCCTGGCAGCAGCTTTTAGACTCTCCACATAAAGAGATGCCCTCTCAGATGGTCTGGGCCTATGCCAGACCCCCAATACAATTCATTCCAGATGATGAAACTGAGGCTCAGAGTGGTAAGTGACTAGTCCACAGTCATACAGCTAATAAGTAGCAAAGATGGTATTTGCATTCAGGTCTTCCTAACAGCAAATCTAGCTCACTTTCCACTGTAGTACACTATCTCTCCCAGCTATCATCACAAATCATATTAAGTGTATCTACAAGAATATCTTTGGTTGGCTTGGCACTGGGAAACTTGCCACCAAAAGGATGGGTTTCATACCTAAGTGAATAATACTAGCTGAGCTCAGAAGATTGTAGAATGACCTTTTGGCCAACCAGACAATATGTCTCAATAAAATATCATGGAAAAAATACTGATTTCATCCTCAATACAAGTTGATCTTTTGTTACAGTATGTTTCACATAACTACTATAGGGCACAAAAAAAAATCTGTGATGTAAGAATGATTAAGAGAGGTTTGTTTGTGGTGACTCAACAGTCAATTACCTTGATGCCTACCCTGAGGCCCCTAGGACTCAATAGTGGCCCCAGGACCTGCTTTCACTTACCTCCAGACAGGCTTCTAGATGCTCGCAGGGGAGAAGGTAGTTGGGGGCCAAACTCAGCCTTCCAGAGATGGGTGGAGACCTTAAAACTTCTAATCACCAATCTTTATCCATCTATCTTTATCAATGGTAGCTCCTGTCATCCACTGATACTCTTGCCTGGACTCATTCCCCAATGCTTAGGATACTTCCAGTACTTCTTTTATTCTCTGCTTTCCTGATCACTGAAGAATAATAACACCCCCTCCCCCCAGCCCTAATGTCCACTTGTTAATGTCCATCCATCTCAACCTTTCCACTCCAGTTTCCCATTCCAGATCTTCCTACCCTTTCCTCTTCCACTGTGCTCCCTGAAATTCTTGTTCTATAATTAACAAACATCATTTTAGACCTTTTCCAATCTTGGGGCTTCCATCTTCTGGTGCTCTCTGATATCTGACTACTACTGGATGAATCTGTATCCCTAGCTATCCCTTCCATTATGGGTCACACTTTTCCTCATGGTGCCTTTCCTATTTGCTTTTCCTATTGGGGGAAAAAGAATACTTCTTGACCCCTATTACTATTCTTAGACACTTCCTCTAATGTCATCACTCAATAACCTCCTCTGCTTCAAAGTTCACTCTATCCAAATTTATATCTCAATTCATACCCTGGTGGCTGTTATCTGTTAAACCTCTAGGACACTGTCCTTCTCTGCTCAACAAGTACAGTGACTTTCTCACAGGTTCCCTCTTCACCCATACTCCTAGGGACCCATAGTCCCTTTATATGCGTGAGTTCAACATATTTATTGATACTCCCTCAAGTACCTTAACTTACCATTTCCTCAGTCACTCAGATCCCATGACCTACTTCTCTCTCCCAACTCAGAATCATGCAGGGATAGTCAAACCTTTGATCCTGCTATCATTGCCCTTATTTCAGCTATACTATCCTCCATTTCCAATATTTACCTCTTAGTGAACCACTTCAAATCTATACTATCTTCTCTCTAATTCTTTACTTCTTTATCCTTATCACTACTCATACCTTGGAAAAACACAGCTTTGTTTTTTTCTTGGTAGGCAGCACAGTGGATAAAGTGTTGCACCTAAAGTCAGGAAGAACTAATTTTGAATTTTGAATCCTTCCTCAGATATGTACTAGCTGTGTGACCCTGGGCAAGTCATTTAATTTTTCCAAGACTCAGTTTTCTCATCTGTAAAATGGAAATAATAATAGCACCTACCTCAGGGATATTGGGAAGATTAAATACAATAGTGTATCTAAAATGCTTTACAGACCTTAAAGTGCTATATAAATATTAATTATTATTTTCTGCCTCCTTCACTCACATGAACTGTAGAAAGTTACCCAACCATGCTGACTAGGTCACCTATAAATTTATGTTATTTAAATTCAACTGTGCTGTTACTACAGCAAGACTTTCCATTTACTCTGTCCTAATTGAGTCTATAACCCACTCAGCACAGCAACTGTTTTGAACTTCCCCTTCCCTCCTCTCTCACAATACTTCACTTACCTTCTCTCTTAGCTGAGCTCCTTTCTTTGTGATTTACTGAGAAAATCAAGGCCATTAGCTGCTAGCTTCCTATTATTTCTCACTCCTCATCTCACATCTCCCTAACATCATCTCTCACTATCTCATACTTTGGTCTCTCATGGAGAGGTGACCTTCCTGCTTGCTAAGGCCAGCTCCCTGTATCCCGTCACTTTACATCTTCTATAGAGCTCATCCTTTCCCATTTTCTCTGGCAAATTGTCCCTTAAATAATCCCTTCTCTTCTAATGTTGATCTCTCCCTATGAAGTGGTTATTTCCCTACTGCCTACAAATGTAATAATAATAATAATTGATATTTATATAGTACCTACTATATGCTAGCACTGTGCTAAGCACTTTACTAACATCTCATCTGATCCTCACAACAACTCTGGAAGATAGGTATTGTTATTATCTCCATTTTCCAAATGGGGAAAGTGAGGCAAACAGAGGTTAAGTGACTTGTCCAGGATCATACAGGTAGTAAGTTAGATTTGAACTGACCAGGACCCTGAGTTCAAATTCAGCTTCAGACACTAGCTGTGTGATCCTGGACAAATTGCTTCACCCTGTTTGCCTCAGTTTCCTCATCTGTAAAATGAATGGGAAGAGGAAATGTAAACCATTCCACTATCTTTGCCAAGAAGACCCCAAAATGGAGTCATGAAGAATTGGAAACAACTGAAAAATGACTGAATAACAACAAACTTCCTGACTACGGGTCCAACATTCTATCCCCCGCACCACTGAACTGCCTCCTTTTGGGGAGAGTGCCTGGACATGACCAAATATGTACAGAAGAAATTCATGGTGGAGGTGACAGTTTTAGAAGGACTCAGGTATTTATTTTTCAGATATCTCAAAAAAAAGGGAAGATCGTAGAGCATCATAGACTACTTTGCTCACCTGGCCACCCCAGGAATTGGAAGACATTAATGATTACTCTATCCTATGCCTGTTTTCTAGTCCCCACAAATCTTTATTAGAACAGCATATGCATGCCTCAAGGATATCCTAGATGAAAACATTTGGAGGGAAGAGGCACCCTTTTACAGATGATTTACTATAATAGACTACATCAATTGTGGAATTATAATACAACAGGTCACATTTTACCCATCAGCCTAGATGATCTGTTTTTCTCTGCTTTTATCAACAGCCTGCAGGAAGCCTCAAAATCACAGAGAGACTGGGACATTTCTCAGGACTATTGCCCATGTTTGCCTCTTTCTGGACCTAAGTAACACTGACCATCTTGGTCCAAACCATCTGATGGCCAGGTACTCTCTCCTCCCCTAGGGTTCTCCAGTACCCTTAAGAAGATTGGGAGGCAGCGGTATCTAGGCTCTCTGCAAAAGGCTCCAGCCACCACTGATGGTATTCCTTTACATAGAGGGTGAGTTTCTCTCTACCCCAGTTCCATTAGCCACTAACAATTAGATTAGCTTTTACACAGACATATTTACTCAAAGATATATCACAAATATACAAATTTACTTTCTCAACATGTGGGGGCATAATCTCCCTTCCTCTTGCACCATGTCAGTTCCTGGGGAGAGGAATAGTATTCTGTTCATAACTTAGCTCAGTTCCCATAGAACACAATCCTATCTCCAAGTCCAACATTCCCCTGGAGCTCAAGTCCCAATTATCCTAGCTTTGCAGGGCTTCCATACTGGGCTGGCAAGTTGCATCATCTTGCCTACAATCCTGATTCCAAAGTGGTCACAGCTTGATCTCCTGGTTCCTTGGGGATCACCTACAGCACCTGAAACTGGGGAGGACAAACAACATAGAATAGAAACAAACATCCCTGGGCCCATTTCTTGGAGCCAGGTTAAAAGGGAGGGAGCTGGGAAAGGAAAGTCCTCTTACTAGTTCAGTTCATGGTGCCTATATTTTGGGTGAACTTCTAAAGATTCAGGCAGCCAAGTTTACTTGGCTGGGAGGCTACTCCCATCCATGTGGTAGGGGATGAAAACCTCCATGTTAGGCAATCTGGAAATACTTCAAAGGCTCAGGGCACCTCTGTATTAGGCGACTGGGAACTGGGCATGCTCAGACTGGCCCAGGTTACATCTTTAGCTCAGATGTCCTGGATCCTTAAAGTTGTTTTAAAAAATTAAATTTTATGTTTTTCAATCAACAAAAGTCCACTTTTATGCCTTCTTACTCTTCTTCACCCACCATTGAGAAAGAAGGAAAAACAAAATCCCTGTTACAAAAATGTGTTGTCATGCAAAATAAATTTCTGCATTGGGCACATTTCCAAAAATCATATCTTGATCTGAACTCTGAGGAAGTCTTCCTTAGTGTCTCAAAAAGAACAACTTTCCTTCAAATCATGTGTGGTACAACCAGGAGAAAGCACTGAGGTTTCTGGGAGTCAGCTTTGACTGTATTGCCCCTAGTGTGTTCAGAGCAAGGTGTTTTCCCCGGGGACCTGGAGACTGAAACATATATTGAGCAGAATTCTATTACAATTCTGTGTTTATTGCAGTAAAAGCTAAGAGAGGTTGTTGGGTACCCTGACATCACCTTTAATTCCTCCTCTAAGGGTCATCCTGGAGAACCCTCTACTCACATCCACATTGGATGACATCCTGATTCTAGTCTCAACTCTGTCTGGCTCGTTGTGTAACCTTGGGCAATGTGCTTCAACTTCCTAAGACTCAGTTTCCTTTGGTATAAAATGACAATAAAATGACTAGGTGACCCCTAAGGTTCTTTGAGCACTAACATTTTATGACTCTATGATATTCACCTCTCTTGCTGCTTGGGAATCTGTCACCAACGACTACGAGAAACATACTTCCCCACTGCAGGCAGATGTTTGGTAATTATGTTTTGTTTACAAATCTTTTTTAATTAGCTATTATTTTAAGGCTTTAATTATGGCTTGTAAAAGCTACGGGAAATGAAATTTCCTTTCAAACTATTGGAAGAACTGACTCTCTCCTTCTGGCTTGTCAGTCGTGCTGGTTACCTCCCATTGACCTCTCCATAAGATGGTTCCCTTCTATTGACCTTTCCACAAACTGGTTCCCTTCTGCTTCTATCTTCTGGAGGTTTACTTACTTACTCAGACCTACTGGGTGCTAGTCACCTTTCTCCAGCCTCTTCAGTTTCTTTCCTTTCTTTGACCTCCACAATATCTTTTTGGTTTCCCTCTGACACCCCTGGGGCTTTGTTTCCTTTCTCTCTGTCTCTCTCTGTTTCTGTCTCTCTTCTCTCCGTCTTTCTCTCTCTCTGTCCCTCTCCTTCCCTTCCTTTCTTTCTGAATGATTCCTATTTATTAGTTAAAATACCTAACACTTGTTAAACACTAATTGATCACTTTTCCACAGGTTGTCAATTCACAAAGCAGGACTGGCTAGGGAGTTGGGCAAAATGGCCATTTGCCTTACAGCCAACAATGCTAAACAATTTTTCCAGGTCATGTTCCCTCCCTCTCACTTACCCAAGGTCTACCTCCTTCCCCTTGACCTTTCCAAGGGCTTGTTCATCTCTGGAGCAGATAGAGTCATTGGGGCAGCATCCCATTCTTCATACTTTCTCCTCCTTCCCCCCATCCCCTATAAAAACTTCCTTGTGTCTATCTCTCTCCATGATTCCCCCAACACTATTCTTTATCAAGGTTAATGTGAAAATCTCATATGTTGGGTTAAAATGTTGTGGGAGAAAACAACAACATTATTATATATGTACGTAAGCTAATTGTATTGGTTAATACTCAAACGTTATCAGAGATTGCTAGAGACCTAGGTTTAAAAAATTCTAATAGGCAAATTGACAGGTCGTGGTTACTTGGAGACAAGGCTTCATTAGTTAAAGAAATCTCCCATTTATTAGGGGCTCTGTGACCAGGACATGTTATTGTTGTTTGTCCTTCATTTTTGAAGAGGACCAATGATATCATGGGATGATGTCTTGACTTGTGCACTTGCCCAACCATTATAGGATGAGAACGCTGGGGGCTTAGGTCTCAGTGTCTTTAAACACCTTGTCCATCCAAGATGGGGGGCTCCTGCTTGAAAAGGCTGACTAGTGAGGGCCCTTTAAATCCCAAGCAGGTGCTCAAGGCAGAGTGGAACTGAGAAGGAACCCTTGAACTGCTCCATCCTAAACATCAGCAGAAGCTCTCTCAAGCAGCTGTTAGAGTAACTATTACCCTGAAAACTTCCTCACTTTTTTCCCCTGTAGACTGCAGGTTCCTGAAACTCTGCCTCATTTGTCCTTTGACTCTAATTCCTGACTTTGTCCTTTAGGCTTCTAAGATACTACCTTGGGTTTTCAAATTCAAACTTATGTCCCTGCATCCTTGGCTTGGCCTCATGGCAACTCACCAAGCATGCTTGTGATGCATCAGGAGGAGTGAGTCCCTGCCACTGTCCCACAACCACTGCCTGATGCTACTTCCTTTGTTCTGCTCAGTCCAAGAGAAAGGGGCGGGATATTAGGAACAATGGGCAGAAGCTGAAAGAGACAAATTTTGACTTGACCATGCTAACCACAGAGCAATCCAAAAATGGGATGGATTACTTTAAGAGGCAGTGAATTTCAGATATATAACTAGATATTTTTGTGTCCAGAGAGAATACCACAAATTGTGCTTGGGCTAAAATAGGAATTGTATACTCCATTTTGGGGGGTGGAAAGGAGACAGAGAACTCAGGGCAATGATGTGAAGCTCTTGTATGAAGTATGGAGTGGGGTGGAGGGAGGGAGGAACTCACCCTAGTCTGCCATCTGGTAACTTTCGACTTTCATTAATTATTATTGTTAAGTAGGTGCCAAGTTCTGCTGTTTCTATGCTGCTGAGTGACTGAAAGTACTTTCAGCACCCTCTAAATTTGGAGCTCTGGGGTAAAGTCCATATTGCCTCACCCTAGTTATAACTGTAGTGGGTTCTTTACCAATGGCAGAACTTCAAGGCCAGATGACCACTTTTTGAGTATAATGTAGAGCAGAGGTGTCCAACATGAGGCCTGCTGGGCACACACTCTTGAGTGTCACTCAAACTGGATTAAAATGTAATACAAAATGAATAAAAATACATTAGAACATATATAATGTTAATATATCATTTTCTAAGTCAATATGCAGCTTGTAGGAATCCTTATGTATGGTTTTGTGCCCCCCTTTCTTATCTGAGCTTGACATTACAAATACAGAATGATTCTTGTTTAGGTTGGACTAGATATCCTTTGAGGATTCTTCCAATCCTGAAATTCTATTTTTTTGACTAGTCATCTCAGGATCTGCCTCTCCAATGCTTGCTCACTCGCTTCTCTCTCTCTCTCTCTCTCTCTCTCTCTCTCTCTCTGGAGGAGACAATTGGAGTTAAATGACTTGCCTGGGGTCACACATCTAATAAATGTCTGAGATTGGATTTGAACTCAGGTCCTAATGACTCCAGAGTTGGTGCTTTATCCATTGTGCCTCCTAACTTTTGCTCTATAGGAAAAGAATTCATGTTCTTTCTTTCTTTTCTTTTCCCTTGTTCCCCAAGAGCAGTGGAAACACTCTTCTAGGTGTCTTAAATGAGATTTATTACAAATTAACACAGATGGAGTACACAAGGGAAGAAGAAGGAAAGCTTACATAACACATAAAAGGAATACAAGTAAAAATGATTTTAAATATTTATCCCAATCCTCTATGCCAACTATAAAGAGCTAGTCCTTACTTTTTCTAATTGAATTCAATTCAACAAACATTTATTATTCACTTACAATGTATAACACACCATTATAACCTTAGTTATAAAAAGACAAAAATAAAATAGTTCCTGCCATCAAGGAGTTTACTTTCTACTTAGGGGTAGTGGTGCAAATGGGTAAAGAAGAGTTAGTATATACAAAGCACATACAAAGTAAACGTAAAGAGATCATTAAGATCTTGTGAGGGGGAGGATAAGGGAATCAATAAGAGTACTTGAAAAGCCTTGAAGGAAGGAAGCCAGTGGTTCTAAGAGGCAGAAGGGCGCAGGGTGGTAGTGATGTGTGCAGAGAGACAAAAAGTTTTGAGAAATGTTGAGGTGAATCAACAAAACTAGGGAAATGATTAGATGTGGGGGAAGGTGAGGGAGAGTGAAAGGTCAAGGATGACTTTAAAGTTTTGCCTGGATGACTGGAAGTGGTGTCCTTGACAGAAATAGGTTAGGAGGAGGCATACTTCTAACATGGGAGAAAAATGATGAGCTCTGTTTTAGACATGTGGAGTTTGAGGTGCCTATGAGACGTCCTGATGGCAAGCAGGCAGTTGAAGATACAAGGCAGAGCTCAGGAAAGAGAGGAGAGCTGGATGTGTAGATCTGGGAGTCATTTCCATGGAATCCATGGGAGCTGATGAGATGACCCATAGAGATAGTATAGAGAGGAAAGAAGAGAGAGCCTAGGATAGAGCCTTGGGGTATACACACCCATCCATAGTGGGCAGAACATGGATGGGGAACTTTTTTTTCAACTAAACATTCCCTCCCCCCAATTATATGTAGAAACACTTTTTAACATTCAATTTTTCTTAAGTTTTGAGTTCCAAATTCTGTTTTTCCCTCCCTTGCCCTCTCCTTCCTGAGATGGTAAAAAATCTGATGAAAGTTATACATGTGCAATCATGTAAAACATATTTCCACATTAGTCATTAGATGGTAAACTTTCAAAGGAGAAAAGAGAAAGAGAAAGAGAAAGCTAAAGAACATGAAACACTAGTGGGGGACTCTGGCGCTTTTATTTTGTAAGAAAGACCCTATCTCTGGAATGATGTTCAGGCACTTAGTGCCAGCAGGGCTTCAAATTGTTAGTCATTGTCCTAATTTGTATCTGGGGGAGTTAGGATTGTGGGAAGCCTGGCAGGATTCTAGATCACAAGTGGAGGAGTAGAGATGAGGGTGTGGGCAGAGTAAGGTTGACAGGTATGATCTCCAAAGAGTAGATACTTAGAGTTTACTTTAAAGCCTAATGAAATGATATTAATAGCCAGGTTGTATCCAGGTTAACCTCTCTTCCCTCCCACCTCCCACCCTATTTCTTGGAGGTGTCATAAAAGACCTGGGAATTTAGGATGGGCTTGGTTTCATTTGGACTAGAATGTGGCAGCTGATGATGTGAATGGACAGTCCCAGTTCTGAACTAAATGAATGGTTTAATGGTTAGAGCTGGAAAATGGCATTTTGAAGATTAATGTATGATTTAGAATCATACAATTTAGAGCTGGTAGGGAGTCTTTATTTTATAAATAAAGAAATTTGTAAAACATTTTGCAAATATTGTTTATTCTCACAACAACCCTGGGCTGTAGGTGCTCTTTTTACCCCTATTTTACAGATGAAGAAAGTGAGGCAGACAGCAGTTAAGTGACTTGCCAAGGGTCAAACAGCTAGTCTGGGGTCAGATTTGAATTCAGATCTTCCTGACACCAGGTTCAGGGCTCTATCTACTTGGACACCTAGCTGCTTCTAAATTACATTACTGGGGCAGCTAGGTGGTGACATTTACTAGCTGTGTGACCCTGGGCAAGTCACTTAACCCCAATTGCCTAAAAATAAAAAAAAATTAAAAAAATTAAATCCCATTACTATAGGATTCAAAAAGGATACTTGAGGACTTCAGCTTCCGATGTTTTTCATTTCATGACATGTTACTAACCTCTCTGACCCATCTGAAAAATGGATCTTATTCCCCTATGAGGGTACAGAGAATTTTAGGGATGGCACACACTTTTCTCTTTCTAGCAGTGGTGAGAAAAAAAGCCCTGCAATTTCCATTATGGCCACTGGATGGCAAGCAACATTCATAATTCTAGGGTCCCACCTGGCTATGTCATGGTTTCCTTTAGATGTGGGTCAGAAGCCCTTTTCTCACTCTGGGAACCTGTTGACCTGGAAAGTCCTGGCTCACAAATGCTTCCCTGATTTTCCTGTCTCAGAAGTCTGATTCAGTCAATGGAGTACTGAAGTCCAAGGATCTCCTGAGCCTCCATTATCTGAACCCAAACTGCTTGATGTCTAACCCACCATACGTTAACTTCATATTCTGTTTTATTCTCAGAACATGGATGGAACATCATGGAGTCATGGAATTTTAGAGCTGGAAGGGACCCCAGAAATAATCTGGTCTGGCCACCTCCTGCCCCTAGCTGGGGTCCAGAGAGAGGAAATGATTTTTCTAAGGTCACACAGTCAATTAGTAGAGCTGAGACTGACTGGCCCTTTCTAGTCCTCACAAGGATTGAGGGGAAGACAATTGCAACCCCGCCCCCCCCCCCACATTTTCCCCATCTGTTAGGAGGCACATATATTCTTATAGTTTAGACTTCAGACTTGCTTTACTGAAATTATCATCTATTCTAGGTTCAGATATGTGACTAAATCTTGATTTTCTTTCTCTTTGTTTTTTTTTTTTCATGGGTGAAAGGTGTCCCCACTCATGGGAGCATTCCTAATTTGTTCAGGAGCTAGAAAAGACCCTCCTCCCCCATTTTTCCCCTAATTATCTCTCTTAGCAATTGGATGGGATTGTTCACATCATCCTAGTTAAGTGTATGGAGGAAGCTATGCATTCTCCAAATCTTCCAGTATTTATTCTATTAGGTAACACAATTCATTTTAAGAGGTGGGGAGGGAGAAAGGCCCAAGTCCTGGCTACACACACACACACACACACACACACACACACACACACACACACACCTCTTTATACTCTCCATCTAACATAGGATCATAGAGCACAAACTGTTAGAAGTGGAAGGACCTTAGGCAACATTTAGCTCAATGTGTCCATTTTACAGATGAGGGAATCAAGGCCTCACTCTAGTTAATGCAGACCTATCTTAGCAACATAGATTTTGAGTCCCTGCCCTCAAGAAGTCTATGGTCTAGTTCATTTGAACCAAGATATAAATATTTTCAAAGGTAAATGGAAATAACGGGTATAAATAACTATTCAAGGCAATAGTAGGAGAGATGACACAAGACACAGGACTGAATGCATGATTAATCAAAAAATGTATTGCATAGCCTATAATTATGAGAGAGAGAGAGAATGTTAAGCTTGGTCAGGAAACCTTTTACAGAAAAGATGGGATTTGAGTTGGTCCTTGAAGGATAAGAAGGATTGAATAGGCAGAGAGAAGTGTGTGTTTGGAGAAGTGGGTAGGTGGGAGAAGCAGTAGGCATATTAGCTATATGGGATTGGTCAGCAATTGTACAGAAGCAGGAAAAATGCGAGGTTTGTCAGGAAATCAGGATCATAGACTCATATGGTACAGGAGTATGCTGGAGCCAGCTCAAACTGGCTCACAAGAACTGATTGTTAAATTTTTTAGTGGGATCATTTGCACCTCAGAAATAAGCAAATGCCACAAATCAGGGCTTGTTTCATTATTTTGTTGATTATCTGGACCAGGGGTGGGGAACCTGAGGCCCTGAGGCCACATGTGGCCCTCTGAAGAGCTGCAATTGAGGACTCAGAGGGTCACATGTGGCCTCGAGGTCACAGATTCTCCATCCTAGATCTGAACTTAAGAAAGTGATGGAGAAAATTTTAATAATGCTGAATAAATTTAAAAGTGTGTCACACGTACAATTTTTTTGAGTTAGTTGTCAAGCTTTTAGCAGCACTTTTCTGTACCTTAGAGATCTTCTAGTTCAGACTCCTACCCCATATATGAATCCACTTTAAAACATGCTTGACATCTCTCCATTCAGCTTCTCCTTGAAAAATTGCAATGACAGGCTACTCATTACCTCACAAGGCATCCTATTTTATTTTTGTAGTTTACAGTACCCAACATCCCCTCTCATCTTTTCAAAATCGGAACTTTTACTTATGCCCAGTCTTCCTGTACCTCCCTTATTTTCCGATGTGGTATAGCAAGAAATATGCCAAAGTAGGATGGTAATGATAGACAGAAACAGCCAGAGTGACTTATAAATCCATGAGTACATCCCTGGCAGCAAAAGGAACTCTGCCCCTGCATGTATTGTTATCCAGCTTAGTTGTTATTCAGTCATTTCAGGCGTGTCCAATTCTTTATGACCCCATTTGGTTTTTTTGTTTTGTTTTGCTTTTTGGCAAAAATACTTGAGTAGTTTGCCATTTCCTTCTCCAGCTCATTTTCCAGATGAAGAAAGTGAGATAAACAGGGTTAAGTGACTTGCTCAGGGTCACACAACTAGTAAGTATCTGAGGTCTGATTTGAACTCAGGTGTTGAGCTCTATCCACTGTACCACTTAACTGCCCCAGCTTAGTTATGGTTGATATTAAAGAGATGCCTTAGATTGGTATATTTGGAAAAGGTTCCAGAAATGTTTGTCTTCCTGAGTATAAAACTAATGCCATCCTTAGCCACTGTCACTGCTTTGACCTGTTCTGTAGTTCCGGATTGGGTTAATTTCCCCATCAAACTTCCCCATGCTCTTCTTTGCCTCCCAGGGACTAGCACAGATACCTTGGAAATTGAAAGGTTGACAGAGCTCGCAGACACATGTCTCCTTGTATCCTTTTTTGTGCATTCCACTGTTGGTTCATATATTTTCAAAAAGTCTTACAGAATTAGATTTAAGAAATGTGTGACTTTGTCTCTATTCCTTAAGTTCTAAAAGTGGACTCATGTAGTGACCCTTCAAAGACTGTCAAGAGTGGTTCTGTGGTGATATCTGCAAATTCTTTCCATACCTCGGGATGTAATTCCTTTGGACGTGTGGACATAAATTAATTTAGAAGAGCACGGTGTTTTCTTACTATTTCCCACTTATTTTATGCTTCCAGTTCATATTGACTACATTGACTCCATCCTTCCCAATTTGAAGACCTTTCTCATGAACAGAAAAGATAGACACGAAATAGGAATGGAGTAGTTCAGCTCCCTCTCTGTCATCAATTAACATCACTCTAGCTGTATGCTAGGGTGGGTCCATTCACTCTCTAATTTCCTATAGTCTAGATTATATACCTGACTAAGCACAGTGTAGCTTTGCTTAAAGTTATAATGAACTCTCAGATGGCATGGTCACTTTCATCCAAGGTTAGTGCTACTTTTATTCAACAATGAGTTTCCTTGCTGATGAGATTTAAGTAAATAGTAACAGCCCCACTCACTGCCTCCTCTGTCCTCTGAGAGATGAAATCAACAGCAGTTCAAGACTTTACCCCATACTCTGCTTTGAAAGGAATGAGAATTTCAGCAGATGTCTGGCAAGTTGAAGACTCTTATTAACACTGTACCATTTCTCAGCACAAGTTTTGTAATAGTTATTAGGGAACCCCTGTCCAAATGTTCCATTTGGCCTGGCATTGTCTGGTGTACTTCCACAAAGATAACACTTTTGCCTATATTTTGGCCCTCACCCAATTGCTCTCTATTAGGTTTATACCCTCAGCACCTTGAGTTTCTACACCCATTTTGGCCACTAAGTGATGATGGTTTTGGACCACAGCAACTCTTGAAGATAGTGTACTAAAGGATGGGGGAGGTGGTATTTGTATTGATGGAGGGAGTACCCTCATTGAGAAAATCATGAACCCTAGAAGTATTGAATAAACAATCCCTTCAGGGCAGCTAAGCAGTGCAGTGGATAGAAGACCAGCCCTGGAGTCAGGAAGACTTGAGTTCAAATCTAGCCTCAAATACTTACTAGCTGTGTGACTCTGGGCAAATCACTTAACCCCCATTGCCTCCCCCCCAAAATACTTCTTAACATTAAGTTCTATATTCTCTAATATTTTCTCTTAGAATTTATTTGACATGTCTTTCATTATTCTTTCTATATTATACCTGTTTTCCCCATGGTATCTGATTTTGCAGTTTTACCTGGACATTTTTCCACTCTCACTCAAATTTTAGTTTTAAATCCAGGACATTTCCCTGTCTCTGTCCTAGCACTCAATATCCTTCTCTAGAGATAAAAAATTGGGGGAAGTTCAGTTTTAATGTTGCGTGATTCAGACAGGCAACTCTAGGCTAGATAAAACAGCAGCGCTATCATTGCCTACTACCCCAATTCTGATGCATGTTACAGAGCAGTACAAGCAGTGATCTTGGATTGGAGACACTCCAAATCATCTCTATATACCAGAACAAAGACTCAGTAGGATTCAGCCTATATACTCAGCCACAATACTATAGGGTAGAATACTATAGCTGTGAAGAAAACCAGTCTTTCATCTGCACTAACTTCACTCTCATCATAAGCTCTTCCTCTATGCCAAATATAGGCTTGTTTAACCCAAATTACACCTGTTATCTGTTTCCCTTAAGTTTTACCCAACTGAAGTGCCAGAGCAATCAGTCACTACTCACTTGGGCTGAATCTAATAACAAGAAATTTGATAGATATAAATATTGGGATCAAAAAGGCAAATTCTCAAGTATTAGAGGGGGAGTTGTGGCTGACTAGATCACAGTTTATCTGAAAAATATCTAGGGATTGCAAGCTTAGAATATATCAGTGGTATGAGACAAAAGTCCTAAAAAAAGATAGTGCGATCTTAGGTTGCATTAAGAAAAGACTATTGTCTCTAGCCTAGGGAGATGATAGTCCCAGAAGCCTTTGCCCTAGTGAGACTATTCTGGCCTACTATATTTGATTCTGGGTGGTGTATTTTAGGAAGGACACAGACAAATTGGAGATCATCCAGAGGAGAGTGACCAGTATGAAGAAAAACATTGAGATCATATCAAGTTGAGTTTATTTAAAAGAATCAGTGATGTTTAGCTTGGAGGAGAGAAGACTTAGGAAGGATGGATGGATAACTGTCTTTAAATACTCAAGCAGCTGCCACATGATACAGGAATTAGCCTTGTTCCCTTTAGCCCAGGAGGCAGAACTAGGAATAATGTGTGAAAGTTAGAGAACATACATTCCTTATGGGAGAGGATTCTTTCTTTCTTTTTTTCCTTTTCTTTATACCCCCAGAACTTTGCACAATGTCTGGTACACAGCAGGTACTTAATAAATGCTTGTTGAATGATCAAAGTTGCAAAGTGGTAGACTTTGGCTCAATGAAAGGACAGAATTTTTTTAGAATTTGAAACCATGCAAAATGGGCTGCCTTGAGACAGAGAATTCTTGCTCACTAGAGGTCTGAAAGCAAAAGATGGTTGATCCCTTGTTCAGTATGTTGTAGAGTTATTCTTAAATTAAAAAAAATTTAAACAAATATTGTATTGAAACTTATTTTTTACACTTGATACTTTTCAATGGACTACTTATTACAAAGCAGAGTAGCTAAGAAAAACAAGTCACATTAACTGTGTCTGACAACATATGACTCATTCTGATCTTGTCATCTGCTGCCTATCTGCTGAGAGGAGAGAAGCATGCATGCTTCACCATCAGCTCCCTGAAGTAAAAACTGGACAGTGCAATAAAATTCTGGAGTCTTTCAATGCCATTTTCCTTTACATCAATGTGATTATTTTTTTCCCCTACTTGTATTTATTCCTGCATCAGTTCAAAGTTTTTCCAGGCTTCTCTGAATTCTCCACAGTCATCATTTTTTTTTTTTTGGTGAAGCAATGGGGGTTAAGTGACTTGCCCAGAGTCATAGAGGTAGTAAGTGTCAAATGTCTGAGGCCAGATTTGAACTCAGGTCCTCCTGACTCCAAGGCCAGAGCTCTATCCACTATGCCACCTAGCTGCCCCCACATTCCTCATTTCTTAAGGCACAATAACATTCTATTACTTTCATATACTGCAATTTGCTCAGTCATTCTCCAAGTGATGAGTACCTGCTTTGCTTTCAGTCCTTTGGTAAAAAGAGGGCATTATAAACAGTTCTGTATATATGGGACCTTTCCTTTTCTCTTTGACCTACTTGGGATATATGTGCCCAATAGTGGTATAGCTGGGTTAAAGAGTAGTATACAGTTTAGTGATTTATCTGGTATAGTTTCAAATTGCTTGCAGAAGGGATTCCCATTCAGGGACAGATTGGACTAGATAAATGAGTTTTGTGGTCTCTTCCACCTCTGAAATTCTGTGAGTCAGCAATTTCCCTACTGGCATGGTGCTATTGGGAACGTCCATGGGAGGTGCTGATAAGTGTTTAACAACTGATTCTCTGAAAAAATGCAAGCAGGACGCACTTTTAAGTTACAAAACAATAAATTAAAACCTGATTTGTAGCTTTCTTAATATCTGAGGTATAAATACTTACTGAAAATTGAACAATTGCTTCTCTGGAGCTGGTAAGATCTGGCTCCCGCATATCCCTGGGAGCATCCCAGGGGAATCTTGTATGCATAGCACAAAGAACAGGAAACAACAAGGTAGAGTAAAAAGTGAATGAACTCTGCGGTCAGAAGACCTGTGTTGAAATCCTACCTCTGATACTACCTGTGCAGTAGATCTTGGGCAAATCATTTAACTTCCATGATACTTAGTTTCCTCTTCTGGAAAGTGAGTGGGTTGGACCAAATTCTATGATCTATGATCTAGCTCCATTTATTCCCTCTTTTATCACAGTATCCTATTCTCCCTAACATTCTGACTTTGGGAAACAATGGATGTATCAGTTTGGCTGCAGCCAAAGCTCTCTCTAGGATAGGAGAGAGGATAGGGATATTACAGAAACACAGTACTCCAATTCCCTCTCTAATAAGGCTACAACTCACTTTTTATAGTCTGGAAGCTTTCTAGGACTAGGGAAAGACAAATATCTTAATTGTTTAAAAAGGGAAGAGTTCCTCAATTCTAATTAAATCACATGTTCAGCTAATAGCTAGCATTCATATAGCGCTTTGAAGGTTTGCAAAGCACACACTTTTATAAATATTATTCCGTTTTATTCTCACAACAACCCCGGGAAATACTGCTATTATTATTCATTTTACAGATGACAAAATTGAGGCAGACAGAGGTTAAGTGATTTTCCCAGAGTCACAGAACTAGCAAGTATCTGAGGCCAGATTTGAACTCCAATCTTTTTGACTCCAGGTCCAGTCCCCTGTCTGCTGTGCCACCTAGCTGCCTGTAACTAGATGAATATGTTATGGAAATACTATACACATACTGTATTTCAGTGGAAACTGCTCTCTTCAAGTTTACTAATTATCTTTTTTAACTGGTAAATCCAATGAACTTTTCTCAATCCTCATTCTGCTTAACTAGCCTGTAGCTTTTGACACCAACAATCTCCCCTTCCTTTTGGATATTCTTTCTTCCCTGGCTTCCATGATAACAATGGTGTCTCTTGGTTCTCATCCTAACCCCTGGACCATTCCTCCTCAGCCTCCTTTGATGAATTATCATCTTCTTTCTACCAACTGGATTGGCATCCCCAAAGTCTCTGTCCTGGGCTGTCTTCCAGTTTCTCTCTACACTCCTTCTCTTGATAATCTCACCTGATCCATGGGCTCAATGATCTTCTTTATGCTTGTAAATGCCATATATATGTATATATACACACACGTATCACATATATATGTATTATATTTATATATGTAAGACTCATCCCTAAGCACTCCCCTAAATTGCAGTCTTGCATCTTCAATTGTCTATTGAACATTTTAACTTAATGTTCTTTAAGCATATCAAACTAAAAATGTCCAAAATGAAACAAATTATCTTTTTGGCTAAGCCATCTATCCTCCAAACTCCATTGTTTCTGTTGACAGCCTTCTTATTTTTCCATTCACCTAGGTCCTAGCCTCACCACCTTGGAGCTATCTTTGACTCTTTCCTCTCCCTTGATCCCCATATCCAATTGGTGGCCAAGTTTTGTTAATTTTACCCCTGTAAGTTCCTTCACATATCATCACCTCTCTCACTCACACACCGTTTTACACTAGTTTAGGCCCTTATGATCTTTTACCCAAACTATCATAATAGCTTTCTACTTGGTCTCCCTACTTCTAGTCTCTCTGCTCTCTAGTCCATCTTCCACATAGCTGCCAATTTGATAAAACTAAACCATAGATCTGACCATGGCATTTTTCTACTTAAACAATCTTCAAAGCCCTCTTTGAAATCTTTATTGTCTCTAGGATAAAATACAAAATCCCCAACCTGACATTTAAAGGCTTCCACAATATGTCTCCCACTTACCTTTCCAGTCTTATATGAAAATATTACTTCCTCTTCTAGACAAAGTGACCAGCTTGGGGGTTACCTGTGCACAGCATTCCATCTCCTGCCCCTTTGACTTGATATAGATTGTCCCCTATTTCTTGAGTACATGCCCTCTCTAACTCTGATTCTTAGAATCTTTAGCTTAAAGTTATAATTTCCTTCAAAGTACAACTTAGATGCTCCAGAGAGACATTTTAGTTAGAGATATAAATATGTGAATCGTCAGCATAGAAGTTATTACTAAAGTTATGTTTGTGCATACTAGAAGGGAGAAAGAGAGAGAGAAGAGAGGCAGAAGAGAGAGAGAGGAGAGGAGAGAAGAGAGAGAAAAAGAGAGGAGAGAGAGAAAGAGAGGAGAAAGAAAGAAGAGAGAGAGAGAGAGAGAAAGAGAGCGAGAGAGAGAGAGAGAGAGAGAGAGGAGCAGATACTAGAAACTGAACCTTAGGGAATCATAATTTTTAGTGGGTAAAAGATGTAACTCTTAAACAACTTTGGAAATTGATGAAGTAGTCTCAGACAGGTATAGCACAGATATAGCCCTAGGCAATGTTAAGAAAATTTGTCATCACATATTCATTTGATACTGGAAGACTGACCATCTTCTCTCCCTCTGCCCCTTTGGAGTGGGGCTTTGATGCTAATCTTTTATTAGTGAAAGAAGTTACTCTCATACCACTTCTGAAATTGATGGAGTGGAGTTTCAGACAGGTGATATATCATAGATATATGATACCTAGGCAGGGCTAGGAAGTTTTCATCATCACATAATATTAGAAGACTGACCATCTTTTCTCCCTCTGCGCCTTTGAGGTGGGACCTCGGGGATGCTAATTTTTAATTGTTGAAGGATGTTACTTTGATATCACTCCTGAAATTGATGGAGTGGAATCTTGGATAGGTGATATATCACAGATATAGTACTAGATCCTTTCTCATCACATACTCACTTAACACTGGAAGACTGACCATCTCCACTTCTCTCCTCCACCTCTATTCCTTAACCAATGAAGAAGTAAGAATATAGCCATGGTATATAAGACATGCAGCTGAAAGGAAAGCACACTTAGACCATCTCTCTTGGCTTCCTCCCCGAGGACTGAGGAATTAGTGTTTTGGAGGAGATACAGAGTAACATAACCATATGAAGGAAATATCCTGGAACTTTGTACAGTGCAACAGTGCCTTTTACGAACCCCAGAGGCTCACTTGGAAATGCCACAGAATTTCATGAGAGTTGCCAGTTTATAACTATAAGTGAACCAATCCACTATTGTTTCACCTCCTTAGTCCCCTGACAGTACAAAACAGCTCAGTTTTGGATAGTTTAGTACTATTCCTTACAAAATGCTAACTTTCCTCATTGTACTTAAACTTCCATCTCTGCTGAGGAGGGTACCAACAAGGGGACCAATAGGAGTGGTTAAAGGATTCAGACCATTATAGGTAAAAGATATAGGAGGAAAAGTGGACCACTACACAGTAGATTATGGAATTCAAGGAAAGAGGGGTGTTCAAGCAGGATACGGGTAGTCAATATCTCTAAGATAGAGTATAGTGGATAAGGAGCATTTGAACCTGGAAATGGATTTGGTGACTATGTTACTGGTCAACTTGGAAGGAGTGGGGGCATGAAAGTCATATCATATAGTTAAAAGGATGGTGAGTGGTAAGGAAGTAGAAGAAAGGATAGTGGGCTATTCACTTGAGAAGTAGGAATTCTTTCCATCTTTCCTCTTTAAAGCATCAAGGATAGCTACCAGCCAGGCAATCCACTCTTCCTCCTTTTTTATGAGAAGATATCTTTTAATAGGATGATGCTGGCAGGATGGATAGATAGATAAATAGATAGATAGATAGAACAGATAGATTAAGTGCTTACAATGTACCAGACACTGTCCTAAGAACTGAGAATACAAATATAGGCAAAAGGAGAGTCCCTGCCCTTAGAGAGCCTTTAGAGGGAGAAGATAACATATAAAAGAGAACTTAAAAGTGGGAAGGAGTCTTGGTAGAGAGAGGGGGAGGGGTATAGACCAAGTTTGAAGTAAGGTGAGGATGACTGGTGTGGTTACTTCCTCAGATGAGAAGTTCCAAGACAGGAGGTCCTGGGTTTAGGATTTTGGTGCTTTTAGAGTTGCCCATGGGCAGATCCAGTGTGTTTTCACTACTAAATTTTACAGGGCTATCATGGTCCAATTTTTCAGACAGAAATAGAGGCACTTTGAAAGGGAGGGATTTTCTCAGGATCATGCACCAACCTAACCTACTTGAACCATGTTGTATGAAAAGGGAATGGTAGATAGGCAGAGGTTAAGGGGCTTACTGTTTCCTTCATCTTTTCTTAAGTGTCTGCAATCTTTTTTCTTACCTGTAGGCTCAGACCCACCTGCCTAGGCAAGAATCAGGTAAAGAACTCTTTTGGCAAGGAAGCCTTGCTCCAAAATCCACCTCTGTTCCAATTGTGATGATTAGTCTATTGTTCTTCCTGGCTTCTAGATCCCTTCCTGTCTATACCAACCATATCCAGCTGCATTCTCTGGGTTATGCTTTGATGTCCCACAACTCTGTATTGATCTCCTGCTTCCCAGAATCTTGATTTGCTTCTAATCCCCCAAAGGGCAAATGGTATGATGGATAGAACAGGGAATTCATTGTCAGACAGCTTGGTTTTTAGTTCTAACTCTTGACACTAAATAGAGGCATGACCTTGGACAAGTCACTTAATCAGTCACTCTGAGTTTTCAGCTTCTTCGTCTATAAAGATATGCTATAAAAGAAGATCTTTGAGATCCCTTCTAGCTTAGAGAGATCCTAGCCACATAGCCTCAGGGTGTGTGGGAGTCAGTACCTACTGGCTCACGAGAATTGATTGTTAAATTTTCAGTGTGAGCACAAATGCTGGAAGTCAGGGCTTAATTTATCAATTTGTTGATGGTCTAAACTTAATAAAGTGATAAAGTATTAATAATGCAGATTAAACTTAAAAGGGCAGCTAGGTGGCACAGTGGATAGAGTGCCAGGCCTGGGGTCAGGAAGACCTGAGTTCAAATCTGGCCTCAGACACTTACTAGCTATGGGACCCTTGGCAAGTAATTTAACCCTGTTTGCCTCAGTTTCCTCATCTGTAAAAAGAGCTGAAGAAGGAAATGGCAAACCACTCCGGTATCTTTACCAAGACAACCTCAAATGGAGTCATGAAGAATCAGACACAACCAAAAAACTTAAAAAGTGTGTATTGAATGCATTTTTTTCCCTGGAGAGTCAATTGTTGAACATTTATCAAGACACCACTGACCCTTGTTCTATCTTTCTTTGGATCCATTGCACCTTGATTTCTGGTCTTTTCATCCATGTGGCAGGAGCAGAAGGAAAAAAAAGTGAGAATGATTCATGTGCTTTCAATGCCAATGACATGAAATTCTATAACTGTCTCTTTCCATGAGAAAGGGAGTAAATTTCCAGTCTTTTTAAAGAAGAGGCATTCCCTCACCCAACAGGAACTTCCAGCAATAACAACTGGACTAGCTTTTGTTTTAAATTAAAAACCAAAGCCCATCTTCTTTAATGGCTGAAGTTACTCCTAGCAACCTGCAGTTTTTATAGGATGCCTTGTCGGCAGACTGCTTTAACCAGAGGTCTTGAGAACAGATTTCTAAAAGAACTTAACAAAACACTTAAAACAAACATGTAGCCTGCTTTTAGAACAATGATTTAACAATGATTTAATGGTCTTCTACTGAAGGCTTTTATAAATTGGCTTGACAGGTTTGGGTACATGATTCCATTTCTCCTGCCATCTTGAAGGGCCAGAAGTTGTTGGATGAAATGTCTCGGGGCCAGTGGCACGAAGATTTTTATGCTCAACAGGGCCATAGAAGAAGAAATCAGGCATTGCTATTTTTTAGGCTTTGTAAATAACCCACAGGACAACAATTCCTAGACATTGCTACCCTCCGGCCTGAAGCTTGATGAGAGTGAGGGATAGTGGCAGCATTGAATCAACCTTCACCTATCTTTTCCTTTGGTCAGCCAGAGCCAGGGACAGTGTGGATGATTAAAGGCTCCATTCTCTCTTGGCCATCTTGCCTGTGGAAAGATAGAGCTGAGTCAGGGAGACAGAGGGGAGACATTACTATTGAAGACCACCATTTAACACTGGCCTTACCTGATATGTTTATGATATTATACGGTACAGTGGAAAAAATACTGGGTCAAGGTCAAGTAGACTTGAGTTAAAAATCCTTCCTCTGATGCTTACTACTTATATGACCTCAGTTTCCTCATTCTGTAAAATGAGGGAATTGAAATAGATAACCTCTACGATCCTTTCCAACTCTTGATCTGTGATCCTTTGGGTATATCCTATGAGATCTTAAAAGCAAGCAGTTGGAGTAGGGATGGCTATGAGGAGAATAAAACCCTTCTCAGATAGGCTTAACAAGAGCTCTTGTGCTGCTCCTGAGGCCAAATCATAGGGTTATAGATTTAGAGCTTCCAGCCTGGCCCTTATAGTCATCATTAAGAAAAAATACCTTTATGGAGAAGGGGCCTGCCACCCCATTAATCACCAACTGCCACCATTTGAGCAGGAAAATCAACAATAATACTCACTAAGTAAAGACAGGATGTGGCATGTTCCAAGTTGATCAAATCACTTCAACCTTGGTGGAGACAGGTAATGACACTAAGCCCAAGAGTCCCAGGAATACCAATGCACCACCCCACCCCCATCCTCCAGATAACTGGCCCTGCTTCCTGTTTAGCCCTTGCAGCCAGGGAGGCACTCTTTTAGAGAAGGAGTCCTTCTTACTCGCCACCACCAACACTAACAACCAACTGATTGTCACAGATGGGCAGGTAAATCCAAGATCCCTGGGAACAGCAGTGACCCCCTCCATGTTCCCCTCCCTCACTTCCCCCACCTAGCTTTTCTTCCAGCCTGGTCTCTGAAGCAGGGTCCAGGGACACAACCTTTGTGGAAATTCATCTTACCAACTTCTTCTGAAGGTGCTGAAGCCCTCCCCATTTCTCTGTTTCCCCCTCTCCCTTCTCCCTAGTAGCCACACTTACTGAAGAAACAGAAAATGAGTTCTTGCCACCAAAGTTCTTGTCATTGTAAAACAATTCAGCATCAGAAAGTGCTATAGTTTTATTAACGGAAATGGCATTAAGGAAGATGCATTGCCATCTGCTTTGTAGATGCATCCTAAGGACTATGGGGACTTTCCATCTGACTTGCAGCTGAAGCCTTGTGAATGTGTTGTCTTCTGCATTTGAATGTGATCTCCTTGAGAGCATGACTGGTTTGCCTTTCTATTTGAATCCCCAACCCTTAGCACAGTTTCTTTGCTCATAATAAGTACTTCATAAATCCTTTTCATTCATTCACTCTTTTTTCTTTTTCAGTCAGAGATGCAAAGTGAAGTGAACCAGGAAAACAATATGGGCAATGAGTACAACAACCCTGCAGGGTCGGTGCTGTTATTACCCTCATATTACAGTTGAGGAAACTGAGGCAAATAGAGGTCAAGTGGCTGGCCCAAGTCACATAGCTAGTAAGTATTTGAGGTTAGATTTGAGCTCAGGACTTCCTGGTTCAGGACCTGCACTCTATCCACTGCATCACCTACTGCCAGGTGGCAGATGTTCTAATTCTTTTGCTTCATCTTTTTCCCAGGTGTTCCTGGAGGGCAGGGGTCATTGCTTTGAAGGAATTTTAACCCAAATGGATCCAGGATCAGAGGACCCTGCACATAGCACGTACCTTGCCAGTTTCTTTCATTGCTATGGTAGAGCACAACCTGGCATCTAAAAGTGAAATAAGAGAGATTCTTGACTCTTGGGTGAGGTAGCCCTAGGCGGAGAAAGGGAAAACTGAGGCAATGATAATAATACATATTTGTACAGTGCTTTAACGATGTGAAAACATTTGTGGCAAACCCCCTGAGGTGAGTAGTGCAAATATTATTAATTCTCATTTAAACAATGAGGAAATTAAACATCAGAGAAATAAGATAGCCAAACAACTTTGTAAGTGTCTGAGATTTGAACCCATCTCCCTTATCCTTTCCATTGCCTTGCATTCACTGCATACTTCGTTACCTAGTTTAAGTAATAGCAGAGCTTTTAACTCAGTTTTCCCAAAATCTTCTCCTTGAGGCCTGGAGATAGGAGAGAAGGCAGGAGCAGAATCCCCAGAGATGTTTCTTGTGGTGCTAGAGCTTGTAAAGGAATTAAAGGAGCCAGATAACAGGAAGGGAGTGGGTGTATCTTGGATTGAATGGGCCTGTATGTGGTGGTGAGAAAAATTATATTGGGAAGGAAGGGACAGATGCAAAGTCAAGTGAGCAGAACCAGGAAAACAATATGGTCAATAAGTACAACAATGTCTCCGGAAGAGTTGTGCCCACTAGGGCTCTGGCTACATTTTCAGCTTGACTCTTGCAGTTTTCCATGAAGCAAGCAACCCTTGTGGAGAAGGGGCCACCACCAAACCTGACTGCCAACCATCTACCCCTATGGGCAGATAAACCCAAGAGAACCCTGGGAATGTCAGCACCTCTTTCCCTTAGACCACTGGTCCTGTTTCTAGCCTGCTTTCTCCCCATTTGTAGTCCAGGAAAGCACCCCTTGGGGAGATGCGACCTAGACACTTTCTCTGCAGGTACTAGCACCCTCAGGCCCCACTCAGCAGTCACAGCTACTGAGCACTCTGCAAAGTGCATCAATGTAAATGGAAAAAAAAAACAACACTAGGCTTTTTGGAAATGTTGGCTGGTTTTCCAAAAATTTTTCCCTCTTTTTTTCCTCCTCCATTTTAAGGGATAGGTCTTTGGGAGGGGATTGAGGGAAGATCATGGTGATGAATGGAAGTGAGGTAAACACAAAAGAAATCACTAACTTAAAAAAGAATGAAGGGAATAAGTAGAGGGTGGGAGAAACTGTTGAGGCTGGGATGGGGGGGGGTGTGCCCCTGCTAGGCCTGCAGTGTTTGGTCCTCTTGTGTTGTTGTAGTGGGGAGTGGGGGTATTCATGGGTGTCTGTACTGGTCCAGGGCCATAGCTCTTCTTCAGCGACATATTCATTGTGTGCAAGTAAAGGAGAGGTGAGGGTGGCTAGGTGGTACAGTGGATAGAGTGCTGGGCTTGGAGTCGGGAAGACTCCTCTTCATGAGTTCAAATCCAACCTCAGATGCTTATTAGCTGTATGACCCTAGGCAAGTCTCTTAACCCTATTTGCCTCAGTTTCCTCATTTGTAAAATGAGCAGGAAAAGGAAATTTATCTTTTTGAAGAGAGGCAGCATGATTCAGGGGAAAGTATCCTTGGCTATTAGTCACAAGCAGACCTGGGTTCAAAGCCCAGCCCTCATACTTATTACCTATGACTATGGGCAAGTTACTTATCCTTTTCCATGAGTCTCAGATTTCTCATCTGTAAAACGAGGGCAGTAATCCCCATGAGGTCTACCTCACAGGATTGTTGAAAGAATAAAATGAGATTTATATATTACATAGATGAAAAATTTTGGAAAACTTGGAAGGGAGCATGGTGGTATGGATCAAGAGATGGCTTGGAAAAAGGAAGACCTGCCTCTGATGCTACTGCTTGTGTGACCCTGGGCAAGTCACTTAACCTCTCAGTGTCTTCTGGCAACTCGATTAGATTTCAAGTTGCAGAGAAGGTGCTGGCCTGCATTGGTAGAGGGAATTCCTTACTTAAAATTCCCTATACTGTTAAAATCCCAGGTCTATTAAAAAAACTCAAACAAATATGTCAGCTATTGTTTTTATCATTAGATATCCCCCCTACCACTATGTTTCACAGGTTCTTTCCTTCCTTCCTGGCAGAGTTTTGTTTACCAAACACTATTGTCAGCACAGACATTTGGCATCAGATAACTGGAGTAGATTCAGGGCCTCCTCTCCCATTCTCTAGCTCCCATCCTTATCTTCCATAATCCAAAACCTCAATAATCATTTCCAAGGTGAGATGGCCACCAACAACCTGGGTATTCTGTGCTCTAACATCAGTCAGTATCCACACGGCAAGAGGAAGTTAGGGTGATGAGTTAGGCTGGTTTCTGCCTAAATGAAACTTCAATGATTGTTTTCACTCCTGGTGACTTCTGCAGAATGGGTATGATCTACCTTTGGAGATTCCCCTAATTCTTTTTAAATCTACCCAATAGGTTATCCCTTGTCTCTCTTAGGGAGTAAAAAACATTTCACTTTCCTTATCCAAAGCTACCTATCCTTCAGTCAATCATCCAGAATGTGCCCCCTTCACAACACTCAAGACTAGGGCATCATCCAAACTGTGCTCATAATCCTTCTCAACTGGGATGAATGGGAAAATCTAGCTGGTTGTTAGATTTTGCTGACCCCTAAAGCAAAGGTTAAGCTCAAAGCATCTTTGCTTTGACAGCTTCTCTGGAAGAATGGCTCAAGGGAGCAACAGTTTTGGGCACTGATGGCTTCTTAGCAGCGATCAGAAGGCAAGGGGAGCTCTTTCTACCCTTCTTCCTCATTGAAGGGAACTTAAATCCAGGGCCATTTCAGAAGGGTTACGATGAGCAGCATAGGCTGCTTCATATTTATATTGGAAATTGGAAATCCTAGTATCAGGGGATCAGTCCCAGTGTGCCCAAAGTGACTCCTACCAGTAAGTAAGAAGATGCCATGGTCAGGCCTGGTCCCATAGCACAGTGGGGTGTGGAATGTACCAGACACTTGGCTGGAAGGCCCTGCTAGATGGAATAGTAGGAACTTTTGACAGAGGATATAGAAAGCTCTGACACTGATCACTGACTTATGAAGATTTTGATCATTGGGGACCCTGCAGATCATACCTGGAACCACAAAGTCATTGGTCCATACAGTCAAGAACATCTCACCATCACTGTATGGGCTGACAGATCTCTTCCATGCTGAAGTTATGGATGAATAGGAGAAGGTGCAGGTAACAGTGCCCCTAAAGTTCATAAATTAGAAAACAGCAGCTGCTGATGCCTCAATATGGACTGGACTGAAGGAATAGTGCCACCCTCTACTGTGGCTGCCAGCTGACATATCTGGTAAGTAGCAATTCCAGGAGTCCAGCTCTCTTTCCATAGAAGGGAGGGAGTCAGAGCAGAGACACAATAGAAAGAGACCTTTATCACTAACTTTTAGGAGAGTGATTGGAAGGTGGGAGAAGTGGATTATATTGTTCAGTGAAGGGTAAGATTCCAAACTGAGGAGGAGAAGAAAGAAGAAGAAGAAGAAGAAGAAGAAGAAGAAGAAGAAGAAGAAGAA
>NW_020954610.1:60575355-60595414 GCF_900497805.2 Vombatus ursinus
AAGAAGAAGAAGTCAGAGTCAGGGCCATGGTGGGAGGCTATGGGCCTCTCCAAAGGAGTCAAAGGACTTGAAGCAGGCTAGGATTTCCTTGGACCTCCAGTTAGTCTCAGTTCTATGTGAGTGCAATTTAGGGGAGAGGGTGAGGTACAGGGTACCTGCTGTGCTTATCTATTCCAGGGAGCCCTTTTCACAATGCAGGGACAGAAGTTCCATGCTATTAATCTCCTGGGACATGCCATTCCCTTAAGAGAAATAACAATACTAGTAATAGCTTGTCAGGGCAATTGAGGCTAGGAGATCAAAGCAGAAAACCTAGAGCAGTCATGGGAGTAGCATGATAAGTTGGGTAGAGGGCTGGGGCACCTGGGGAACTCCAGAACTATGGTCCAGCCACCACAGCAGCAGCAGTTGGAGATACATCCCCAGACACACCTAGATAGCTTCACACTGCTAACTCTGGCCCCCATCTGCTCTATCAGCCACTTTCCTGCCTTCCTGGCAGAGTTTCATTTGCCAAACACTATTGTAAGCATAGACATCAAGATAACTATAGTGGACTCAGGGCCTCCTCTCCCACTCTCCAGCTCCCATCCTTGTCCTCCATAATCCAACACATTTATAGTCATTTCCAGGGTGAGATTCCACTTTCAACCTCTACAACAGTTTTTAATACTTCAGACCCTAGTTTTATAAGCCCAATTGGACCTTCATATTGGGGAAAAAATTTAAAAAAAAAGAAAAAAACTCCAAACTTTGGCCAATGAGACAACAGAAACTATGGTTTGCATAACCTTTCATTGCCATGATATTCAATACCCAGATGGGGGAACTTCAGAATGCCCTGAGTTTGGAACCTCTTCAACCTTTCACACAGGGCAAAGGTTCCAGTACTGGTTTAGTATTGTCTTCATCTACCTTTACTGTTTCTCTGGCTTCTTGGGGAACAGTGGACAAGAGATTGATGCCTAAAGGGCTATTGGCCTGAGACCTAGTGAGGAAGGGTGCTCAGTGGAAATGATTTCAAGGAGATGTTCCTGGTTTCCACCACCCACTCATTCCTGCCTTTCCATTGAGCCCATTTGTCAAGGGGCCAGACTGACTTTAAAGGTGCTGTGAATGTGGCTGGCAGCACAGCTCTTAAAACAAGTGCAGCGGAAGCCAAGCTCCAAAGTGTGGGGAACGAGGTGGTCCTGGCGCCGGAACCTCAGCACCAGCAGAGATAAAATTGCATTTCACTATGTGAGGTGAAATATCTCTGGTTCAAATTTTATCTTCTCCATAAAAGCATGTTAGATTTCTGAAGTGTAGGAATAAGCGTTCTCATCTTCCGTGCAAATCATTTGGAGAAGGTGTGTAATCAGTTTCTCTTGGATGTATAGGGCAGGAGAAACTCTGAGTGTGGAAAGCCAAGGAGGACGGGCATAAAGTCGTATTTTCTCTAAACCATAGCTGGGTTTCTCCCGGAGACGACCTACAGCCCCTAACTTCCCACCATGGCCCCTGACTCTGACCTCTCTCTTCCACTTCTCCCTCTTAGCAGTTTGGAATCTTACCCTTCACTGAACGATAGAATCCACTTATCCCACCCTCAAATCGCACTCTTGAAAGTTGGTGGTAAAGGTCTCTTTCTGTTTTATCTCTATTCTGATCCCCTCCCTTCTAGCTCTGCCTCCCCCAAAGCCCCAGATATAAGATACTGCTTTATTTAAGTCTTACTTCTTAAAAACTGCACAGAATTCCATCTATTATGAACCTGGTGGGCACAGTCTGCTAACATATCAGGTGCATTTGTAAGTTTCATGAAACCATCAGATGTTTATGCCTGATTACCTCTAGGAGTGCCTAGTAGGCAGGTACCTATATCTACACAAATAGATGGTTACGTGTTTGTCTTCACCATCCCTCATGCTCTTCAGGGACAGAAATTCCATATTGTCCCTCAGGGCTTTCTTTCTAGCCTTGCATCTCTCTGGCTATGACTAATGCCCACTTCCTCTAGTTCTCTCCAGAATGGAGATGGAGAGAAATTGGTCTGCATGTTCCTTATAGTAACCCTTCAGAGGTTTAAAGATGGTCTCTTTTCAGCCTTCACTTCTTTAGCCACATCAGGCTCTGATGGCACTTAAGGGAGCTCAGGGGAAGCTTAGTTGTTGATCTCTGCTGCCCTATCTCTGTTGCTCTATGATGCCTTCCTAGGCTGTGTTATATGCTGACCTCTACCTGGATTCTTGGGTTCTTTTTCTTCATGTTCTTACCTGCACAGTACGGATTTCTGAACCTAGCCTTGTCTATCTATAGGTACTACATATCTTGTATATTTCCTCTGTTTTAGCCTGCCACCCTGGTATGGACAATGGCTTCAGCTAAGATGATGACATACTATTCCCTCTATTGGCAAACCTCCCTAGGTAGGAGGGAATGCTGGAAAAAGCTGGGAAAAAAATCCCACCAGCACACAGCTCCCTGGCTTTCCTTACTCTGTGGTCAAGTCTTTGTGGAGGGAGTCCAAAAGGCGAGTTACATTCATTCCCTTGAAAACTGTCACATCTCTCTAATCAAACCCATCCCCTCTTCCTGGCCCTTTGAGTCCCATTGCTGCCCAAGTCTTAATCCTGACACCCACTATGATGTAATAGCTACAGTGAAAGGTACGTATATATTTCTATATATCTATATACGTGTCTGTGAAGGCATATATTTATATATAAATGCCTATGTATACTTGCAGGATTATCTAATTGTTCCATGTTTTCACAGGATTTATCATCTATAGTCTATCAGAGGCGTCCTGGACTTGACTGGAGTACAGGATCTACAGGTACTATATAGTTCCTGTCCTCATAAGGTCAGCAGAGAAGGAGAAGATGGCATCTGGCTAAGTAAAAAAAAAATTATCTTAGTAGGATTTGAAGGAGATGTGGATGACCAGTTCAGATTGCAAGTTGGAAGACAGAAAGGGAAATCTGCCAAATAATGGAAGAGGGGCTGTGGTAGCTGGGTTAAATTTTGTTGAAAGGCAATGATCTATAACAGCCAGTGGCAGCTGAGTGAAATCAGGACCTTGTTTCCTGTTTTGTGGTGGCAAAAACTCTGTCAATGATATATCTGGTGATTGTAAGCCTATTCAACCTTCTCAGACTGCTGGGTTAGCTTAAGGGGCATGCTCAGGTGATTTTCCATAACTTTAACCCTGGCTTACCTGGTTCCTTTCCAAGACTCTTTATCCTTTAGCACTTCCCTTCTCTGACAAGTGAGTTCTTTCCAAGAACCTGCATTTGAGGAATCCCCTGCCCTAAGCCTGACATGTTCACTTTAAGCTCAGCTCTGCTCTTGACTTGGGACTTTTCCACCTTGCCTCTCAGCAGGCACCTTCCCCCACTTCCTTTCCTCTTTTTTTTTTTTTTTTGTGTTGCCTTCCTCCATTAAAATGTAAGCACCTTGAGGGAAGGAACTCTGGCATATAGTAATTAGCTTAATAAATGCACATCCTACCTCTCTGTCTTTCCCTCTGTCACTATGGTAATGATGAGAACCAGGCATGTGAAAATGAGAAACAGAATTGGCACATGGGTACTGCACTGATTTGAAGCATGTATGGATGGATATTACAACTTTCAAACTCTTTGAGGGCGATTGGTATAGAAAACTGGCATCAGAACTAAAAAGAACTTGGTTCAAATTTCTGCCTCTGACATCTATTTTCTGTGTGACCCTAGGCAAGTCACTTCACTTCCCAGTGTCCCCAAGTAACTCTCCAAGACTCTAACTTGCAGAGAAGGTGCCAATCTGCATTATTAGAAGTTATTTCCTTCTCTTATGAAATCATGGGTCCCAATCCTTTGAGGGCAAGAAGCAGAACTGTTTAATCTAATGTTCTTCCAAGAATAACCTGGGAAACTGTTTGAAGCCCTATTTCACCCTTTGGGCTTGTCCTTTACTCTGGGGATGGAGTGGGGGGAGGTTGGGAGACCATGGATAATTGGTCGTACGTGCCTTCCAAACTGGGAAGTTAGCTGGAGATACTGATCCCAAAGACTATTGAAAACTATGGTCTATTGATGATGCATGTTCTATAAGATAGTAGGGAACACTGTAGGGCAGCTGTCCATGGAATAAGTCTCTAAAATCTGAGGGCCTGGGTTCAAATCCTACCTCCAATGCTTCCTATGTATGACCTTTGACAAATCATTTAACTTCCCTGGGCCTCTGTTTTCTCACCGGTAAAATGGGGGAGCTGAACTAGAGAATCTCCATGAGCTATGAAACTATGAAATATAAAGTAGCTGTCCAAGGCAAGTTCCTTCATCTCTCTGAGCCTCAGTTTCCTCACTTGTAAAATGGAGATAAAAATATATATATAGCACTTATCTCACCGGGTTCCAGTGAAAATTATGGAGATAATGTATGAAAAATGCTTTGTAAACATTAAGATTTTCTATAAGTGTCAGTTCATTCAGTGCTGTATAACTATAATGACCAAATTTGATCCTAGAAAAGAGCTGAAAAAAATGGAACCATCTCCCTTTCTTTGCAGGTGAGGGGAACAATGGGTATGAAATATTACATTTGCTGTCAGATGTAGCTGAGTCTTTGGTTGTTTTTTTTTCTGAACTTCCCCTTTCTTCTCTCTCTCTCACTCTCTTTCTCTCTGTCTGTCTGTCTCATATTTTGTTAGAATGGAAGACTCACAGGGCAGAGGAAGAAGGAAGAGTATATTCAGAAAATATGGTGATATAAAGACAAGAAGTATAAAAAAATAAGATGGAAAAAGCATCAATTGATATTATTGTCCATGTAGAGCTTGATTTAGCCATTTTGAGGAACAAGCCATCCATGACTAGCATGACTGTATGATAATAAGATGAAGGGAAGGTCGGTAAGTAAGACCAGACATAGGCTTGATCTGTAGCATCCAACATGATTACTGCAGCAGAAACTTAATATGGACACAAATATTCCAGGATGATACATAGCCTTCCATGTCTATTCAGATGGATGGCCACTAAATGGTCCCACAAGTCAGTTACAGTACAATGCAGGCATAGAGAACCCATTGCTATTTGAGATTCATGATTAAGTTGCTTGGCTTGGAATCATAGTGGTGGAGACACCCATCATTCAGTTTCACCATTTTGTAGATTTGGAACTTGAAGGGATCTCAGAGGTCATCTTGTTCAACCCTTTCATTTTGCAAATGAAAAAACTGAGGCCCAGGGAAATGAAGTGATTTGCATGTGACCACACAGGTAGTAAATAGAAGAAATGGGGTTTGAGCCAAGTTGTTCTGATTCCAAATTGAATTCTTTCTCCACTGTACTATTGCCATCTCCAATTAGATTGAACTTAGTTCAAATTGTCAACAAACATTTATTAAGCCTTGAGATGAATACTAATTCACATTTTTATGGTGCTTTAAGATGAACAAAACACTTTTCTTGCAACAAACGACCCTATGATGTAGAGAGTTAAAAATGTTATTATTCTCATTTTACAGATGAGGAAACTGAGGCTGAGAGAGTTTATGGAACTTGTCAAAGTTCATATAGCTAGTAAGTACCAGAGCTAGGGTGGGAACTCAACCTCCCCATTTTTAAGACTAGAGTTATTTTCACTGCATTATTTTCAGTTGTCTGGGCCCTTCTCAGCGCAGCTAGGTGGCACAGTGGATAGAGTGTCAGGCCAAGAGTCAGGAAAATTCATCTTCTTGAGTTCAAATCTGGCCTCAGACATTGCAAGCTATGTGATCCTGGGCAAGTCCCTCAACCCTGTTTGTCATAGTTTCCTCATCTGTAAAATGAACTGGAGAAGGAAATGGCAAACCACTCCAGTATCTCTGCCAAGCATGGGGTCATGAAGAGTCAGACATGACTGAAAACAACAGCAACTTAAGGGTCCTTCTCACCAATCTCCCCCTATCCCTTCTCCCCATCCCCCCAGCTCTTTTAGCCATTGCACAGCTAATGGGTCCCATGCTAAGACTTGTTGGGTTTTCATGCAAAGGCTGATGTCCTAAGCAGCACTGAACAAGTTAACAAGGGTTCACAAGGAGGAAAATGGCTGTTGGGCCTCAGCAGGTTGTGTCTTCTCCCCCATCTGGGACAAGATTTTTGCCTTTGCCTTCTCAACCACCTAGGCAACAGATCACCACAAAGTCAAGTCATATGAAGAATATGGCCCTGGGGACCTGGCTAGATTTCAGACACTAGTGGAATCCTAAGCTTTAATAGTCCCATGATGACTTGGACAGGATGCTATGAGCTGTGCAGTGGGAAGAGCGTTAGATCTGTCATCAGAACACCTGGGTTCAAATCCTGCCTCTTGGTACATGCTAGCTGTATAACTTTGGACATGAGGCTTAACCTCCCTGGTTCTCAATTTCCTCATCTTTTTCTAAAAGGAGGGATTTAGATGAAATGACCTTTGAGATCACTTCCATTTCTAAATCTGTGATCAGAAGATCATGGATCCATGAACTCTATCCATGGACAATGGATAGAAGTTTCAGGGAGGTAGATTTTATTTCAACATGAGGAATAACTTTTCTAAGAATTAGACCTGTCCCAAAGTGGAATTGGCTTTCTTGGATCATACTTAGTTTCCTCTTCCTGGGGTCCTTTAAATGAAGGCTGGATGATATAGAGGAATTGGTGTAGGTGACCTCTCCAGTTCCTTCTAGCTCTTGCCTTCTAGGGTTCTATAACTGGTGGGGTTTAAAAATATGTTCTAGGTAGGCAACCATAAAATGGTCAAAGAAATCTCCAGGTATGTTAATAAAGTGTCAGTTAATATAAAGGAGAGTGGAGAAATGGATAGAGTACTACTGGACATAGAGTCAGAGGACTAACATTTAAAACCCAGATCTGCCACTTTTTGGTTGTGTGAACTTAGGCAAGTCATAATCTTTCTGGTCCTCAGTTTCCTCAGCTGTAAAACCAGAGAGTTGGTCTCTTAAGGTCCCTTTCTGCTCTAAATCTATTATCCTATGACAAGTGTGAAAGGTTGATGGATAATGACACAAAAGGTCTGTTTCTGTCTGTCTTTTCACGATTTTCCACTCCACTTCACCCCACCCCACCTCACCCTCAGCCTTGAATGCCTATAACAGTTTATGAATCCTTTGGAAATATAGCTTCATAATCAACCAGGTCTTCTAAATGTGTTTGAAAAGCCCTGGATTTGTGGTGGTGGCCTACACTGAAATCTGCTAGGGAGTTCCCAAGCATCCTCTGGGTGGGAGGGGCTTGGTGAATATCTTTGGGGCCCTTGCTTGATTTCTTTGTTTGATTCTTCTCCTTGGAGGTGGTACCAAAATTGGGGCAGAGAAGCAAGGAGCTAAGGGAATGATCATTGTATTTTTATCATCGGACCTGGGTTCAAACCCCAGCTTTGTGACTTGATACCTATGTGACCTTAGACAAGTTAATTCATCTCTCTGGTCCGCAGCTTTTTCTATCTATAAAATGAGGGGATTGGATTAAGTGACCTCTAATGTTCCAGTTCTCAGTTATAGGAAAGTGATTGGAGCTATATGTTTGGGACGGGTGTGGGACGTTCTGGCCTTATGTCAAACCTATTCCTGGAATACCACAGGGGCTCTAGACTTCTCTAGTACACATGCAGTTACATCCTGGATTTCAGTGGGGCCTGGGGAAGCATCACAGTAAGTCAAAAAGATCCCTGTAATTAAATGCAGAGGTGACAGATGATTAAATGGAAAAATCCTCTTCCCCTAAACCCTGCTTATAATCAGCATAAGCCTGCCGGACCTGGCCCAAATCTCTGTGCAAGACTCACAGGCAGAGGCTTCTGTGGGAGTGTCCTTTGTCACTAGTACTCAGTCAGAAGCCAGGTGCCCTGTCCCCCAAAGATGGCCAGCATGGAGACCTGGTTGCCTGCTTTGGTATGCATGCCAAGCCATTCTAGGTGAATTGGGGCTAATTTGCTCTGCAAATGAAGGCATCTGAGTTTTCGCAGGCAGGCATAATCTAGGGACAGAAGGAAGGAGGGAGAATAGTGGAAGGAAGGGAGGGGACTAGGCCTTGAAGATGGAAAGGGCAGTGCTTATGTGGGAAAGGAAAGGGCCATATTGGTGACTCTGAACCCAGTCAGATTTCCTGTTGGTCCTTGGGATCTCAGGAACCTAGAGATTTTGGTTTCAAGGACAAGCTACTGCCCAGTTTTACTGCCAAAGTCAGATGCTGTGTGAATATAATTTGAAGTTTTCCCTTGACACAAACCTTTAAAGTGAATTAATGGGTGTACATGGGAGGCATTCTTTACTACTGTCAGAGGGGGTGGGGTGGCATTTGTGGGCCTGCATTGCTCCCCCATCTCATCCTTTTGCTGTTCTCAACTACAGGCCTTCATGTCCTCAAGGGGACACAGTGACATTTGGGATTTTGTGACATGTAAAATGAAGAAGGAGACATCCATTTCCTTTTAGTTACATGAAATGGGGGAAGATTGTCTAGGTGTTAGAGCTAGACAGAGGCCCGAACCAGAGTCTACTCTAGGTCCCTGGAGTCTGACTCTGTGTCTTCCCAGAGGTTCAAGTATGAATAGATCCTCCTTCTGCTCTTTCCTTCCCTGGACACAGGGCTTCACCTTGTATTAGGTCAGTTTCAGGGAGATACCTTGGGAGACAGCTAAGGAAATCACCTTCTTGTTGATTTTTTTTGAGGAAACTATGGTTATGGTAAAAAAAAAATCCTAGACTTGATGCCATGAGACTTGGGTTTGAACCCAATACTTACTAGTTGTGTGCTGGATTTGAAGTCAGAGAACCTGGGTTCAAATGCCATCTCTGCTATTTACTGACTTGGGTAAGTGACTTAATCTGTCTGATCCTCAGTTTCCTCATTTGTAATGTGAAGGGTTTGGACTAAATGGTCTTAAAGGTTTCTTTTTTCTCTCTATATATTGATCCAATAATCCTGTGACCTTTCTGAGTCTCAGTTTCTTTATCTATAAAATGGGGATAAGAATACCTATATGACTTATCTGTGAGGAGAATGCTTTGCAAACCTCAAAGTGATTTGTAGATTAGTATCATAATCTATTAATAGATTATTAGTATCAATATTATTCTTGTTTTGAATGCTTATGTAGCATAGTGGATAAAATGCTGGACTTGGAATCAGAAAGATGAGTTATAAGACTTGGGTTACCTTTGACATCTACTAGCTGTGTTGACCTCAGGCAAGTCATTTAACCTTTCTCTACCTCAGTTTTCTTATTTGTAAAATGAAGGGACTAGACTAGATGGCCTTAGAGGTAAGGTAATTTCCAGTTCTGAATCTATGATCCTATGAACCCTAAGGCAATACTAAGTCATAGGTATAAGCCTTGGTGGAGAAAATTCTTACACTAGGATTCCCCAAGCTGAAGAAATCACAGATTTTTTTCCCTGCATTCCTGTATTCTTTTTTGGAAACTAGGCCTCCCTAACATACCCAGGTTGGAAGTATAATCGTCACTCATAGGCCTGACTCTAATGCTAATCAGCAAAGAAACTTTGATCTGCTCCATTTCTGACCTGAAAGCTGGTTTGCTTCTTCTTAGGTAGTCTGGGGCTCCCTTCCCTTCCTCCCAGCCCCACCATATTGGTGCTGGACTTGATTGGCTCTAGTTAAACTCAGAACTCCTGAACTCATGTGATTTACCAGCCTCAGCTTCTCTGGTAGCAAGGACTTACAAGCACTAGTGCTTATGCCTGGCTCAGTAATTCTTGTACCCTGGAGGTCAGAGATTTTTAGAACTTTGTATTTCTTGTTTTTTTTTTTTAATTTTAATTTAATTCAATTATTTTTTTAGACAACCAAGGTTAAGTGATTTGCCCGGGTCACACAGCTTGTAAGTTACTCAGGCCAGATTTGAACCCAGGGCTCCCTGTGTTTTTGATTCTGCATGTATACACTTGCCTATCAGTAGATACGCCATAGTGTCCTGTATATGTCCAAATGAACATATGTATTTCTGTGTGTAAGAGGGTGTAACCAGGAGGACCCTGGTCAGGAGGGAAGGAATTAATGGATGAGATCTCTGTTCTGATTTTGAAGTTGTCTCCTATACAAGGTGTGGACATCCCCAATGTCAACACATAAAGATGATTAGTGACATCTCTTTGGTGCAGAGTGGGAGTTATTCTTCACCTGGATATTTGTTGGCCTAATGGATGCCTTATTAGAGATGTTTGCATAGGTCTAAGCAACATCCTTTGTCTCATAAAAGGGACAAGGTATATCTAGAAGAGAGTTCAGAGAACAACTGTGGAGCTGGAGAGCAAAATTGAGAGATATTGCATGTAAACAGAGGCCCTGGGGTTGAGGAAAAAGTCTATTTATCCACATAAGTCCCATTGAACTCTTCAGCCACAAAGATGGAAGACATAGAAGCAGAGGCAGAATCTCTTGGTCCCTTACATGGACACTGTAAAGAGATATTGTTGGAATACCCAAGGTGTTCCTGAAGAAGGAACCACATGGACCCAGGGGCGGAAGCTGTTTGAGATGGTGATGGAGCAGCAAGAACTACTGGAGAAAACCTCCAGAAGAGAAGAGGAAGTGTTCTACTCAAGTTCTTGGATCACGCCTTATGAAGAAAAGATAAAAAATCCAGAAGCTAGAGGAACAACAAGAGATAGAATCCAGATGTATACAAGCAAACTGGACCTTTACCTCTACTTCTACTGTGAGTTATTTAAGCATGAAGGTCCAATGAGAAGGAAGTTGATTCTTTAACAACCTCCAGTGCTTTTCCTTTAAGAGGGAGTCTCAACCACAGGATTGCATTATAAATCTAGAGGACTTTGGGTAGGTCCCTGACTAGGGGAGATGGTAGTCACATAATGATGAGTAGTCAACTTTTTAGGAACCAGTACATTTCCCTGCTAGTAGAGCCTCAACTCCAAGGTGACACTAGGACCGTTTTGTGGCACTATCTATAGAAAAAAAGAGTTATCTTGAAAATTTATAAGCTCGTGACAGTATTTTGTGTTTTTCATTTTTGCATGATAAAATAAAGGCTGTCCTAAATCTCATATATATTGTTACCTTTATTGCTCGTATACAAACTAAAGATTATTTTACTCTGAGAGACCTAGAGAAACCCTGGGTAGAAGCATAAACCAAGAAGTTATTTAAGGGAAATTCCTAGGTAATAAACCCATTCCTTCAACATGTTACATAAGTGTAGAGGGATTTGGGAACATGGAGATTATGCTTGGTTATCCTTACCCATTTCCCATTCCAAATTTTGTGAGAAGTCACCTGAGATTTTGTGGCTTCCTTGGCCTATCCCCTTATCTGGGAAGATTGTGAATCCCTACAGAGAGATTTCAAAGAAACCTGTAGAGTTGCCAGGAGAAAGATGAAGGCTCTGAATCACAGTTGAGGTTCTCTTAAGTAAAGTCTAGGCTCTTTTCCATAAGTTGAGTTCTCCAGAATTGTATCAGAAGGGAGAATCCCAGAGTTGGGTGCTTTATTAGCTCTACATTACAGCTGGTGTCCTTGAGTCTGCAGCCCAGACAAATAAGCTCTGAAAGCATTTCCTGCCTCCAAGGAAAAGTTTTGGCTACAAGGCAACTTGGCTGGGTTAATAATAATGATACTAATAATAATTACTCACATTTACATAGCATGGCTCTTCCAAGAGGACAATGAGTTTTACATGGAAGGGACAAAATAGTGACTGAAAGACAAATGAAGGAGAGTGGGTGTTGTTTTTTTGGCAGCTGAGAACTGCAAGTAGAATGATGTGGAGAATGAAACACTACTCGAGGAAAGACCCTGAAAGTTTCAACAGGAGACAAGTGCTGAAGAGTCCCCCTGGACAGTTAAGTTATTGTTGAAAGCTTTATTTATTGGATGCTGTGTCTGCAATTATATAGGCCTCTAGGCAAGGGTTATTTATAGGTAGTCATCGTTATCACCATGGGTTCTATATAGGTTCTGTTGTCTTCCTTGACATGTAGATAAACCTGCATATATTCTTTTAGGCTTGTGAACAATGTGCTTACAAGGGGAGCTGATGGCAAAACAATGGATTGTATCAGACAGGAAGTTCTAAGATTATGGGGGAAGAGTCAATGAGAATTTCCCTCAAAATGTCCCAAGACTCTTTGTGTCACAGAATTATAGAATCTAAGAGCTGTAAGCTGCTTCAGAGGCCATTAGTTCAACCTGTGCCAGGAGCAAGCCTTTAATGCAAAGATTATGTATCCAAGAGTATGTGTATGTGTATGAGTGGAAACATGTAATTGTGTGTGTGCCTGTGTATGCATGTGCATGTGCATTTATTGTTCTCTCTGCTTGGGAGCAAATCCACTCTAATTGTACAGTAAATTAGACAGATTCCCCAGCAATGTGAACTGCCTAAAGCCAGATAGTCAGTAAATAGTAAATGCGGGATTCAAAACCAGGACTTCCTACTCCAAGTTCAGTATTCTTTCCTTTACATTACAACATAGCAGCTCATAGTACATGGCAGCTACTTGATTTATGGAAAAAGACAACAATGACACTCTCCCAGATGTGCCTTTGTGGATAATATGACCTCTTGTGACTGTTTTTTCCCCATCAGAAGGGAATAATTTTCCACTTTCAAAGGAGAGAGGAACCTTCTCCCTCCCAATAGAATCTAGCTGTTAGCTAGGCTGTTTACTGGTTAATATCAATACAAAAGTATTCCTTTTTTGGGTAAGGTTGCCCCTAGCAACCAGCTCCCACACAGGATCAGATACACCTGCTTTTTTGATATAGACAGCCTTCTCACTTGAAATCCATGATTATGTCATAACATCACTTAAAACAACAACAACAACAACATAATTTTAACAGAAAACTTGATGAGGTTTTTAAGGTGCTTTAATGACAACAGCTTAGGAATCTGTCCAGAGAATTGCAGTCCTGGGTTTCCTAGACAGAAACTAATAATAATAGTAATAATAATAATAATAATAATAATAATAGCTGCCACTTATATAACATTTTATAGTTACAAAGCAATTTACATACATTACTGCATTTGATGCTTAAAAGTCAGCCAAGTTCCTGGTTGGGGCTAATTGAAATGAGAGTAACTGAAGGTGTAGATGAAAGAAATCCTCCGCCCCAATATTTTTTAGGAAGATGACTGGATTATACTCATCTGTCCTTCTGAGGGCTAGGGATAGTCCCCAGCTTTATATTTGGGTATTAGGACATAAGGAGTTTCACCCACTTGTACATGAGACAGTAGCCAGCCCCAGGAAGCCCTCTGAATTCTAAGGGGGCTTTCACTGAATATTTTTTCCCCTTGGGCTTGAAATGAAAGTTCTGGAGGGCATGGAAAGATATATCAGCTTTGGGATCCAGCCTCTCCCAGCCTTAGTGATGATAGTCCTGGCTGAGGCACCTGGCGCTGTCAATCATTTTTGTCTTTCCCATCTGGGGACTTTAAGAAGACTTTGTCTTGGGGGCTATGGGCACCTTGGACACCTTGCTTTGGCTCCTGCATCATGGACCCTTCTAGCTCTAAATCACAAGCCCCCTTTCCCAGAAGTAAGGCAGTGATGCCAACCCATTTTTACACTGGACCATATGAAGGTGAGCCTGAGTTCCTTCCCTCCTAGAATGAGGGGGGCTTAAACATAGACTCTTCCCAGAGCAGATAGAAAGAGCCTTGTTTGGCTTAGAAACCATCAAGTCTCCGGCTGAGAGCACATTTGTGCTTGGAGGCTTCTTCTCAGTCTTTCCAATTTAGTCCCTTTCCAATCCAAGTTGATCTCTTCCGACCTCTCCAAGAAGTCCATCTTGTTCATTCCTTCTGTTTATTTCTCCCTTGGAAGACTTTCTTTTCTCTTCTTTTCAATTTTAAATGTAATTTTATTTTTTTCTTTTTAAAAAGTATTTTATTTTTTCCAATTACGTGTAAAGACGATTTTTAACATTCGTTTTTAAAAAAAATTTGTGTTTCAAATTTTCTCCTTCCCTCCCTTTCCTCCCTCCTCCCTAAAATGGTAAGCAATTTGATATAGGTTATATATGTGCAATCATATAAAACATATTTCCATATTAATCATGTTGTAAAAGGAAAAAACCACACACACACACACACACACACAATAAAGATAGTGAAAATAGCATGCTTTGATCTGTATTCAGACTCCATCGATTCTTTCTCTGGATGTTGATAGCATTTTCCATCATGAGTCCTTTGCAATTGTCTTGGATCATTGTATTGCTGAGAAGAGCTAAGCCATTCACAATTGATCATTGTACACTATTGTTGTTACTGTGTACAATGTTCTCCTGGTTCTGTTCACTTCACTATGCAGCAGTTTGTCTAAGTCTTTCCAGGTTTTTCTGAAATCATCTTGCTTGTCATTTCTTTTGTGTGTGTTTGTGAGTTTTTGTTTTGTTTTGTTGGTGAGGCAATCCGGGTTAAGTGACTTGCCCAAGATCACACATCTAGTAACTATCAAATGTCTGAGGTTGGATTTGAACTCAGGTCCTTCTGACTCCAAGGCCAGAGCTCTTTCCACTGTACTACCTAGCTGTACTACCTTGCTTGCCATTTCTTTATAGCACTAGCATTCTATTCCATTTCATTCCACCACCACTTGTTTAGTTATTCCCCAACTGATGGGCATCCTCTCAACTTCCAATTCTTTGCCACCACAAAAGGAGCTTTTATAAATATTTTTGTACATGTAGGTGCTTTTCCCTTCTTTATGATCTCTAGGATACAGATCTATTAGTGATATTGCTGGATCAAAGGATATGCATAGTTTAATTGCCTTTTGAGTATAGTTCCAAATTGTTCTCCAGAATGGTTGGATCAGTTCACAACTCCACCAACAATACATTAGTGTTTCCTTGGGAGAATTTCTTGTCCCTGAGGGAATAGGATTTGTCTATATCAGTTTTTGTTCATGCTGTCTCCTATCTGGCTCAGGCAGAATTACCTCCAGGTCTTAACAGTCAATTGTTGCTGTTCAGTCATTTCAGTTGTGTCTGACTCTGTGACCCTATTTGGTGTTGTCTTGGCAACGATACTGAAGTGGCTTGTCATCTCCTTCTCCAGCTCATTTTTCAGAGGAGGAAACTGAGGCAAACAGGGTTAAGTGACTTGGCCAGCCAATAGTCTCTACAGAAATCTCCTCAACTGTTCTTTCCATTTGAAACATTTTTCCCTTTAGCCGTCTAACAGCACGGTGTAGAGCTGTCCAAGTACTAAGTCTAAACTGGACTTGGGGACAGTCAAGACACTGGGGTTCAAAATCCGACTCTGATACTTCCTAGCTATGTGATCTTGGGCAAGTAACTTGACCTCTCTAACCTTGTTTTGCCATCTTTAAACTGGGCATCATCATCATCATCAAAATAATAATAATAAATACTCATATTATTTACCTCACAGAGCTATTATGGGGAAAAGCCTTCACAAATTTTGAAGCACTATAGAAATGCAAATTATTATTATGCTGGCCCTGTATGGCCTGCATTTCATTACAAAAAGTCTTGTCTTCTTAACATATCTTGTCCCTTTCAGGGGAAAATGGGGCCCAATACTTTATTTTCCAGACATCCCTGAGGATTACATAAGGAAGATGTCAGGATTTGCCCTCCTTTCTTTCCAGCCAGATTTCTATTCTTTCCCTCTCTTTATCCTTTCTCATGTCTACCTTCTCCCTCTTTATTCTTCCTTCTAGAAAGACAAGTTGGGGATATTGTGGCCAAGAAGAAGGGCAGAGTAAAAGGAGGAACATTAGAGTGCAAAAGGGGAATTTTGTGGTATAAGAGGAAGATTGGCTTCTGGAATTAAAGGAGATTTTGGTTCCAGTCCCATTCCTGCCACTAACCAGTTGTATGACCTTGGGGAAGTCATTTTAGCTCAAACAAAATTTGGGTTCCCAAATTTGGCCACAGAACTTTAAAGCTTGAAATGTATGGATAGAAATACTATTTCAGAGTATCTGGAATAAAAAGATGTTGGAGAGACTTTTGAGCAAAACCACAAAAATTATCTATTTTATACTATTTGTAGAATGATATTTTTGGTGTTATTTCATAGTTTAATATTTGGGAAGAAAAAATATCATGAGCATATAGGAATTGTCTCACCGAGCCCCCTATTCATAGATATCAAGCTGGAAGGAATCTTAGATATCATCAAGTCTACCCCCTCATTTTACAGATAAAGAAATTGAGGCACAGAGATCTTAAATAATTTTAATATTTAATATAATTTAATTAACCTTAAATAATGCTCACACAGCCAATATGTGTTTGAAATGAGATTTGAGTCAAAGTCTTCCTGACCTCAAACCCAGTGTCCTATCATACCATGTTTCCTTTCAAATTCACATCTCATGAGACACTAATTGTCCATAGAACATAGTTTGTGAAACACTGGATTAGATTATCTATAAATTCTCTTCTAGCTCTAACTTCATTTTCTCTTCTCCTCAGGAAAATGGGTACTCAAGTATTATTAATAACTAGCATTTATAGATTGTTTTAAGGCTTAAAAAGTGCTTTATAAATATCATCTCATTTTATCTTCGTAACAAAACCTGGGAGGTAGGTGCTTTTATTATCCCCATTTTTATAGATGAGAAAATTATGGCAGACAGAGGTTAAGTGACTTGCCCAGAGTCACACAGTTACTAAGTATCTGAGGTGGAATTTGAAGTCAGGGTTCCCTGACTCCAGATCCAGGGAGCAATCCACTGTACCACCCAGTTGCATTAGTTAGTTTAAGGTTATTGAGTCAAAACTGGTGCTATATTGCATGCTTTTAATAAACAGAAAATTTGAAAATAAGCTCCTGCATGAGATTTCCCCCATTTCCTATTCCCTACCCTCTTAGAAAGTGTGTGGGGTGGTGATATCTAAGTGGTGCAGTGGATAGAGCACTGGTCTGGGAGTCAGGAGGACCTGAGTTCAAATATGATCTTAGATACTTAGTAGCTATGTGACCCTGGGCAAGTCACTTAACCCTGACTGCTGGGGGTGGGGTGGGTGGAGGAGGAGTGTATCAGAAGGAAGAATTAGATTAGAGGATGGAGAATAAATCCTAAATTCTCAAATTCCCTCATGGATTTGTTCTATGAAGTTTGGATTGAGTCAAAGGGCCGCACTTGAGGACCTACAGGGTCACATGTGGCCTGGAGGCACTAGGCTCCCCACCCCTAGCCTGGGACATAGCTTTCACCCTTTCCCTTTCTATACCTACATTCCTGGCTAACAAACACTTTCCTTCAGATAGATGTAACCCCGAGGCCCAGTGTATGTTAATCTAGGGGCTGTTGGCAGAATTTGGTCTGTGGAGGTTGGGTTCTGATCTCTAATTCTACCAATTCTCATATTAGTAACTGAAGGCAGAGGAGTCATTAGAAGAAGTAGGAAGAGACACTCAGAGTCCTCAGTTTCTGTGCTGTAATTTTTATAATGAAAACTAGTAATTTCATTCTTTAAAAGGTAGCACAGGAGAGGAGGGGAACTCGTTCTGGACCTGATTCTGGCTAACAAATAGGAACTGGTTGCTGAGGTCTTGGAAAAGACATTAACCTTTGGATAATGGGACTGTGTTGTCTTGAATTGGGTGCTGCACTTTGTGGCCCCTAAGGTCCTTTCCAACTCCAAATCTGTGATCCTATAATCTTAGAGATTGTGATAAATAGGGAGAGGAAAGCCATTCATTGTCTGACATGAGATAAATGAGGAGAGAAAAACCAGTCATGGCCTGACATGCGCCCTAGATTTTTTTGTGAATAAGTTTCAAAGGTTTAGAGAAGTGAATGTAGGATCCCATGGCTCAAAATTCTACAGGGGAAGTCAGCCCAGGAGGGATGGGAGCTTCTCAGGAATGAAATTATGACAGAGTTTTGATGTGGAGGCAAAAAGAGACCAGTGCAAATGCACTGAGAATTCATCAACCAATTTAGGTATTAAAAAAAAAGACATGTACAGAAGAGAAAAATAAGATTAGATGATTGAAGATAAATAGGAAAGAGTGGCACAGACTTATAATGTGTTGGGAATTCTAGGGCTTAGAATGAGCTTGTCAGGTACACTGAGAACAATAAAATATTGGCATTGGGGAAGCAGAATCCAGAAAGGAATCAAAATGCCAGTCAGGATGGACAGAAGGATACTGATGAAAGGAGAGGAGACAGAGCTACTTACGGCTTAATTTTCTGCTGTTTTCTCTACCAAGGAGATTGGTTTTCAGACTGGGAAGTATGAAAAACAGCTGACAGGGAATTGAAACCTCAAATAAATGAGGGTATGGCAAGAGACCATGTAGCTGCTTTTAGGTCACTAGGCTCAGATGAACTACATTTTAAAACACTAGGAGAAATACCTGTGGCACAGTGAGAAAAATTTTGTGGATTTGATTGCTAAGCAACTTTCAGGGAATTTTGAAATATCATGGAGAAAAGGAGAGATGCCACAGAGCCACAGACTGGAAAATAACCAGCAAAAATTCTAGAGAATATTACATAAAGGATGGCTTGAAAATACATTTGTGGGTACAGGAAGGGAAACAGTTATTACTAAGAGCCAGCATCACTTTATCAAGAACAAATCATGTCACACTAATCTCATTTTGTTTTTGACAGAGCAGCTAATTTAGTAGGTATACCTAGAATTCAGCAAGGTATTTGAGAAAGTCTCTCACAGTTACGTTTTTGAACATGGAGTGTGGAGAGACTTGTGTTAGATGATAGTAAAAGCTGGGTGAATTCAGAATTGGTTGAGTGAGGGAGTCCAAAGATTGGTAATTAATAGATCATCGTCAGCTAGGGGGAGGTCTTCAAAAGAGTGTCCCAGGGCTCAGTCCTTGTCATTATTTTGTTCAACATTTAAATCATTATTTTGGATAAAAGGCATAAACAACACACATTTACAAATTTGGAGGTGATAGAAAACTGAGAGGGATAGCTGATATATTGGTCATTGTATGAATGAAAGTCTGAATCTAGTAAGATAAAATTGACAATTTCCCTAATGAATATAGATACAAAATTTTTAAATGAAATATTAGCAAAAAGATTACAGCAACTTATCTTGAGAATAATACACTATGACCAGGTAGGATTTATACCAGGAGTGCAGGGCTGGTTCAATATTATTATCAAGATAAAATTGAAAGAGGAGAAATGTCAAATCCTTTTTTTTTTTTTTTGGACTTAATGATCACCCGCAGAAATTGAGGCTGGGGGAGCTCTAGTTAGGTAGCATGTGCAAAAGACCTATGAGTTTTAGTGGATTATGCTACTAAAGTACCATTAGTGTAAATAAGGCAACTCTATGAAGTGGCAGCCAAAAAAGCTAACACAATCATGGCTGCATTAACAAAAACATAGTTTCCAGACCTCCTTTTAAATCTTTCTCTGATGCCTCATGGTGGTAGAAGGATAACATAGAAATTCCACTGGGTTCCATTAAATTGGAAAGGTTTAGATTATGGGCCCATTGAGAGGTAGCATATTTGTCATTTGAAGAGCAGTCTGCCTCAGTTTGGAAAGGTTATGACCAGGTTGGTCATAAGACTATGAATTGAGAGTGATTTAAGTTTTGAAAGGCATCTCTCAGATTGCAGAAGTGTTATTATCTGCATCTGCGAAGGAAATACATATGCTGATGAAATCATGACATGGTGAAGAAATGGTCAGACTTAAGGCATCGATAATTCCTCTGCATTCTGCCCTAGTCAGATCACATCTTGCATTTCATGTTCATTTCTGGAAGCCACATTATAGGAAGGACACTGACATGCTTAATAGCAGAAGGATTCCCTATTGACAAGGTTCTCCATATTTTTCTGTTTTTAATGACTCAATTTTATTAATACTAAAATCTTCTTCAGTAAGCTCTATGGTCACTTGCAGAAATCAGTTTCGCCATCCAAGTTGAAACTACAAAGTGGATGAAAAATGATAAATGCCCAGATCATGACACGTAGTTGGAAGTGCAACTTGTTCAGTCTATCAGTTTGTATCTGTTTTTCTGTTACAGTATCTATTTCTTTCTTTCTTTCTTTCTTTCTTTCTTTCTTTCTTTCTTTCTTT